>NW_016157732.1:2762-39722 GCF_001687245.7 Rhagoletis zephyria | reverse complement strand
CTGATCATTTATGGGTACATTTATCTATATCTACCTCGATTCGGTTTGGCTGTTACAAACAACCGTTATGTGAACAAAATTAATATACCCTTGTGCACAAGTGCGCTCGGGTATAAAAAAAGTTGCTTCGGTAAAAATATCAACATGAAACAAGCTGTTAACCTTTGGATTTTTGCACGTCAAAGCATGATTCTTCATTAATACAATAAGGCTCTGTTCATCTAAATTGAATAATAAACGTAGAAGTTATGAGCACTTAAGTAGAGATACAAAAAAAAAGTTTGCAAAGTTTATGATTTGCATATTAGGAGTACACACCTTTTACTACAAATTTGAATCGCTATATTTCAGAAATGGTACTCCTTAGGAAGAAAAATTGTATAGCAGTTTTTATATATAATTATATGATCTACACTTTCGCCCGTTTTTATGATAAACCTTACAGTTTTGCTGGAAAATTCATAAAATCAATTTATGTGACCTTTGACCTTGAATAACTCCCAAATACAAATTTGTATTAAAAAAACATTCGTAACACTTTAGTAAATATTAATCTCCATATTAACTTAGCACCAATTAAAGATATCTTCTCTTAAAATTGCGCAGGATCGATATTGACTTTAGAGCTATGGTCTGGAGGAATTTTTTCTTAGAATTTTATGANCTCGATATTGACTTAGAGCTATGGTCTGGAGGAATTTTTTCTTAGAATTTTATGAAGAGTCCGAATCTGCCAGGAACGAAGTCGACAAAAATCGATCCATACAAATGTCATACATACATACATATGTATTAAATATATGCATTGAAATTTGTTAATTTCAATTTCTTCTTATAATAAAGGAAAACAAATATTGGATGTATTCTATAATGGAGACAAAAGGCACAATAAAGACGAAATAACGCATGGGTGCGCGTTTTTAGAAAACTTTTGGGTATAATTAAGTGCAAGTTTCAAGTGGCTACAAAATACCGTTAATTCTTACAGTTTTTTTTTTTTTNGACAATAAAGAGGAAATAACGCATGGGTGCGCGTTTTTAGAAAACTTTTGGGTATAATTAAGTGCAAGTTTCAAGTGGCTCCAAAATACCGTTAATTCTTAGATTTTTTTGTTTTTTGACAATGTCAGGCATTTTCATCTTAGACAATATTATTAACATATTCACTGCAAGTGAACGCAGCCCTTTGTTGACATTTTTTCTAAATTTGTATACAACTTTAAAATCCGATATGCCAAATTTTTATAAAAATTAATTAATATTAGGTAAATCAAAGGAAAACAGCACATACTGAGGATCAAAAGCGTGCGCTTTTCAAATGACTAGGATTGTATGTATGTATAAATGTACAATCGCCGACCAATTGCTTCGCATGCAACCATTCAGGTTGCTCATGTGCTAAAGCATCACATACTTTAGGGGATGAGGCTGTGCAAGTGAGCCACTAAACATTGGGATGTGACATTGCGGCATCTAGGAAAAAGTAGGTGCAACTGGCTCATCGTTTTGCCAGCAGATGGCGCGCTACCTCTGCTTCGTTCATAGAATTTAAAGCATATGCATGCATTTGTAACAAACATTTATACATGTAATACATAATAATGCGCTTTCGTTAGTCCGATCGATTCATAATTAAGGCAGATAGACATAAGTCAGTACATGTATCATTATATGTACTGTACGTGTGTATGTACATAAATGCTATGTAGAAATTCATACGACAATACTTAAGAGATTTTGTAATTTAATACGTACATTTGTAGTTTTGTGAAATTTAAAACCCAAAACATTTTCTCTTTGAATCTGATTTACCGACCAAGTGTTAAAGGTTTTTGTTATTGCAAGATTTTAATGTTACAAATTTGCATAATTCCTTAGCATTGACGTTAGAGTCCGTTATTTAGGTTTTCGTGGCTCCGTTATGGCGAGTTCACCGTTTCAGGTTCTGTTAATACACGTAAATACATCGTTTTAAATTTGGTTTTGCATCTTCTTTTATATTTGCGATCTATGAAAAGTATAACTTTTACATGGGGTTTTTCAGGCAACTTTTAGTTGGAAGCAACAATCGCCTGGTGTAAACGACCTTTCAACTAATCGCTTTGAATGAAATTGGCCAGCTGCCTACTTTTGTTGCTTCCGTTCGACTTCTGATTCAACTAATCGCCTGTGAAAGTTGAATCAAATTTCCGGTTAATTTGCATACCTCCACTGTACAAAAATTGCCTGGTTTCGGGCTGAAATGACATTCTATTCACAGACATAAACCATTGTACGTAAACATGTTCCATTGTTCGATCGTTGCATTTACGTTCTCAGCGTGTGAACGCACATATCCATACATACCTATGTAAATAGAGACCGTATATACTGGGCGCGAAGCTAAGTTTTTAACATTTTGAAAAGAATAAAAGCCGCCATCGTTTCGCCAACAGTTGGCGAGTGGCGAAACGAACGAACTCAATGAGATAAAACCAAACTCGCTATCGTCTATCCGTGCTAGCTAACTTTGCTTTCACATGCAAAATTTTTCGTTAACCCTTAATTAGGCGCATGAAGAAAATCACACAATTAGTCGCATGGGGTTCCCAGTGACCACAATAAAAGTGTTAAAAAAAGAGTCTTCAAAATAAAAAAACGAAGTGTGTATTAACAAAAATATTAAAGCACACCATTATCGTTAACTTGAAAAAAGAAAAACATTATTTCGACTTCAAACTTAAAAACAAAATTAAAACTTACTTCCGCCAAAAAATGTTACGTTTGTAGGCGCATGGGGTCAGCACTCAAGCGAGTTGCGACACATGTGTACACGATGATGTTCTAACCGTAACTAAATAAATAAAACGAAATGTATATTGTCATAAATATTAAAGCTCTTTATTATAGTTAACTTATATAGAAAAACATAAGTTTGACTTCAAACTTAGATACAAAAATAAAAACTTACCTCCGCCAAAAAACGTTACATAAGTGGACACAAGGGGTCAGGGCTTAAAAGAGTAGCGACAAATGTGTACACGCCGATGTTCTGGCCGTGACTTATTTACGTACCCCGCGGGGAGCTAGGAAGCTAGACAGAGCGCGAGCACGCTCCAATCACTCCAAGACATTTTTTTTCAACTTGGAATGACCTTGACCCCATGCGCCTAATTAAGGGTTAAGCGACCGGAACTCAAACACAGCAAGCAGCGAAGTGGCGAATCGATGACGGCTAAAATAAAAATGTGGAGAGAGGCGTATAATTTCAGCTTCTCTATCACATTACGGCACTTTAAATGAGCTTCGTTGAATCTCATTTTGACAGAGCCTTCTACTGAGGAGTCAAAAGCCACGGCTTCAAAGGATATCCATCGTCTCCTAGTAAGAAGCATTTATGTAGGGTTAAAATATTAATACTAAATGAAATTTTACCTAGCAGCCAATACTTGTCTACGTCTCGCAAATATTCCTGTTCTAGATGAGTTCGAAAGTCGCTAGCATTCCAAATAAAGAAACCATGACTAACACCGGGATGGGAGACATCGAATCCTTCGCTCATGATCAGACCCCCTTGCGTCACTGCCTAATTTGCAATCATTTGTATTTGCTTCTCCTGTCTCACGTCTTTGCTTGATGCTTCGACTAGCATGTGGAATACTATGCTATACAGTTTAAAATTAAAAAAAAAAAAACACCTTTCAAACTGTAAAACAATCATTCAATTCTATTCTATGTACATCTATTGTACGTGTACCGAATTCCAAGCAACTCTGATAAGACTTTTCTAATAGATTTCCATATATCAGAAAAAAGTATCCTATATATTAGTCCAGGCAAAAATCTACCTACATATGTGCCAAATTTCAACCAAATCGGACCATAAATAAGATTTTTTCAAATAGATCGGTCCCTGGTCCATCTTCCGGAAAAAAGTAAATTTTTTGGCCCTTGACATGGTGGCTGCTCTGAGCTATTTATACGCAAAATTTAATGAAAATCGGACTGGCCGTTCGCGAGATTACTTCTTACAAAAAAAATGGATTTCTCTTTATATAATTAGTATAGATAATAAATCTGGAAGTTAAAAATCAAAGATGTTGCACGAAGGAAGATAAAAAATGTAATAGGAAATGTATGCAAAACGCAAAGGTATGTTAAATTAACCCTTAATTAGGCGCATAAAGAAAATCACACAATTAGTCGCATTGGGTCCCGAGTGACCCCAATAAAAGTGTTGAAAAGAGTTTNGTGAGCTATTTATACGCAAAATTTAATGAAAATCGGACTGGCCGTTCGCGAGATTACTTCTTACAAAAAAAAATGGATTTCTCTTTATATAATTAGTATAGATAATAAATCTGGAAGTTAAAAATCAAAGATGTTGCACGAAGGAAGATAAAAAATGTAATAGGAAATGTATGCAAAACGCAAAGGTATGTTAAATTAACCCTTAATTAGGCGCATAAAGAAAATCACACAATTAGTCGCATTGGGTCCCGAGTGACCCCAATAAAAGTGTTGAAAAGAGTTTTACAAATAAATAAAAATGAAATGTTTATTATCAAAAATATTAAAGTACTCTATTAGACAGTAGGGAGGCAAAAATATCACAACTAAACGGCCAAACGCATAAACTTAATTTTGGCCTCTAGATTACGATGCCGTTTTCAGAAAATCCGTATCAAGTCAAAATTTTTAGATTTTCAGGAAGGAAGTTTTAGAGCTCTTAAGGTGACATTTTCGTCGTTTATGACGCTGTGTGGTTTTGAACTTTTTTTCTTTTTTAACTTTTCTGTTAATAATTAAATTTTGCACGTGCCTGTCTTTTGATATTACCTTACATTTTTCTGAAAATCTTCGAAATGGGTTAACTATAACATAGAGCTCCTATACAACTGATTGTTCAGAAATGTGGTTTTGCGTTATAACTACGGTGTACGATTGCCAGACGTACTGATTTTATCAGTACAGTACTAATTTTTCAACGCTTGTACTGATTTTATTAATTTCTTCAATCAGTACGCTAATGTTCTGATTTTGCAAAATGTGTACTAATTTGTACTGAATTTTCAATTCGAACAAAATACTTTAGGATTTTCTTAAGGTTTTAACATAACGTTGGAACTTCCTTAAACTGTACTGTAAAAAGTAAAAATAAATTAATTTAGTTATAGTTGACATGTTTCAGATAATGTTTGATATGCCCGAGAAATTAATACAACAAAAAGATCATTCGTTTTATGAGCATATCGGCGGATCGTTACGTACAAGTTGCGATAATTTCATGGAGCTTAAATTATTTAAAAAGAAGGCTGACGTTTCTTTGTCGTGTGTTTTTAGTTACCTCGAAACCAACCGTCAGTTTAATAACAATAAATTTGAATATTCGAATGGCTTTTGCCCGTAACTTACAATTCTTGTTTCACAATTTACTGACATTAGGTTCATTCCTTATCTTTTTGGACTAAAATCTGAAAAGTGTCAAAATGCCAGAGCGTAAGCAAAATGCGCTCACTAAAAGAGAGTAACAGGAAAAGTAAAGGAACGCAAAAAACCAAATTTTTAGTCCAAAGAATGGCAACAACAAAACTAACGTCAAATAAGAACAGAAATGTATGTACAAAACACATTCACACAAGCACAAGNTTTTTAAAATCGGACAATAAGCACGCCTACCTCCCATATAACGGTAATTTGGAGAAATACGAATTCTTCGATAAACCAACAAATATTAAAGCTAATTTACTCAAAATTTATGCTTGCAACAATTCTTTGCCAAGAAATACGTTTATGACAAAATTTTGGAAAATGGGCGTAGCACTGCCCACTTATGATCACATATATATATCTCGGTAACCGTTCTACCAATTTGTACCAAACTCGGTATGATTATTGTGCTTGCCACATAGAAGCAAAACGTTGAAAATTATTGGAATCAGATTCAAATTACGACCACTTTTCATATAACGGCAAATTTCACAAATGCTTGAAACTTCAATATTTCGAAATTTAAGGACGCTAATTTACTCAAAACTGATACACACCGGCTTACCATGTAGCGGTACCTGCGCCGGGTATTTAATGTTCGGCTCCGCCCGAACTTGGACTTTCTTACTTGTTTTTGAATAAGAATTTAAGAATAAAGTTTGCTTCCTGGAGCAAAGAGAGAAACCGTCTTATAATTAAAATTTTTGAAAGTGAGCTTCAAATTAAAAGTAGTTTTAAAATGAAATGTATAGAATTCTTTGACTATTTAAACACTGAAGATGGAACTGATCTTATTATTGCTATCCAAAAATGGCATAAATGTAAAATAATTTATTGGCTTCTGTGTACAATGACGTGTACACTAGGGTGGTCCAAAAACAGTAAAGTCGGAATTGTAATTCTCTCACCACCTAGGATTGTTCTTTATCGAAAAAAAGTATACCCCTATTTTTTTTACTTTGAAATCAAAAAATATTTAGAGGTCGCTCAAAGCGCTCAAAGTTTTCCATGTATTTTTATAAGGGAAAAATAAAATGTTTCGTATGAATGGTATAGAATTCTTGAACGTCAATATTTTTCGACCGGAAAACTCTGATTCTCTTCAGGAGTCTTTCAATAATAATACCCAATTATTTATTTAACAGTTTCTTAATACTAACGATTTTTCATTGGTCGCCCCATTGCATTTTTCGGGGTTTTTGGCGGGACCTATAAATTACCCTGCAAGAATTCTTACTGGCAAATGACCGGTCACCTGACGGTCAGTGCTGATGCATTAATGCTGCAATTTCCTCATCAGAAATTCGGGGGTAATATGAAAAACCTGACCGGTTCTTTTGTGTACATGTGACTATGCATCCCTTTCTCACATGGCGATTTTACCAGCAGTGCTAAAAGGTCTCTTTTCTACTTATTGTATTTCCTAAGGTTATTTTTACAAATGTTTTTCTGTGTATGGGTGTATATTTTAGTGTGTTAGTGAAGAGGTCAGAAAAAAAGTCCTTTTCGTGTAGGGTATAGTTGCAATGCAAAAATGGTTAAATAAACGATTGGGTGTTATTATTGGGAATCTCTTGCAGATAAACAGAGTTTTCTCGTAGACAAATATTGATTTTTAACTATTCTATACCATTTCTACGAAAAGTTGTTTTTTCCCCATATAAAATACATAGTAGAAAACTTTGGACGCTTTGAGCGACCTCTAAATATTTTTTGATTTCAAAATAAAAAAATAAGGGTATATTTTTTCGGTATATAACAATCCTAGGGGTGAGAGCATACAAATTCCGATTTTACTTTTTCACATGCAAGTTTTGACCACCCTAGTGTACACTCATGTTAAAAATAATGACACTTTTATTTTTATGAACTATATTTTATTTAAAAACACGTGCTTTGGCGCTTTAAAGTATTATCTGTTACTTACATTCATAATTTTGCTTCGAATAAAAATGTACTGAAAAGTACTGGCAACCCTACTACAATATTTATGGTAGCCGAATACGGGACAAAAATATCGTTGCCAATTTTTTTCCATAAAAGCTAGAGGATTTTAAACCTTTTTCAATGATTTTAGATTTAGTGGCCCTGATCCAGAGTTTTTATTTGGCATACATTTTTCGATCTTTTGTGAAAGCAGCACATAAATATCTAGTTGTAACATTACACAGTTGTAGAGTATTTTTCCATAACTTTGTGCTTTGTGCTTGGAATTTTTACCTCGCAAAATTTATTACAAACAATCCTACGTGGGGCACATGATGAAAATATAAACCAACTTTTGAAGCACGAGTGGTATTCAACGAATTATTTTCAGACTCGGATTTCGGCCAAGCGCAATTCAGTGAATAGCATACGGAAAGAGCTGAATTGCAAAGCGTACCTTTGAATGGCTCCACTTCCTTTTCATCTTTCAGAACTTGTTTACATTTATAACATTCTCATGGTAGCCTTCTTACATGGTTTCTCATGTTGAAGATACAATCCCTAATCCCTAATCGCCTAATGAATATCTCATCTCTTCACAAAATTTGAAAATTGCCCCCACACCACGACACATTGAACAGGTAACAGTGCCCTAGAAAAAACAGCAAGCTGTGTGTATTTTTTTGTTGTTGGTTTTGGAATCCTTTTACGCCAAAAAAGTTTGCAATTTTAGAGTAAAATGTAAAACGAAAATGACAATTTAAAGACGAAATTCTCGACAAAAATAAAGTCAGCTGCTCTGCTGCTGCTACTTGTTCAAAATGCTTTGCTCCATACAGAGTATTCAACGTGAAATGCGTTGAAAAAAACCTTTGAAAAGCTAAATAATTGTAAAATTTCTCTTAGAAATTTTAACAACAATCATTAACTAATTTCGATTCATACTCATAAGTACCCATTTTTTCTACGCAAAATTATAACTTCAAAAACCACATATGTATGTGCTCCTCGATTCGGATCACAACCCTACAAGACAGCTGAGTATCATATGAGTGCTCATATTATCATTATTGCTAATTACAAAAGTGCTTATCAAAGTCCTCATTTTCGTTCAGCCCATGGGAAAAAATTGAGTACTTTCCCCTCAATGTTGTTATCAGAAAGTCCTCAGTACTAATAGTAAAACTACTCATTTACGCCATACTATAAAAACAAAAGTTTTCACTACAAGACATTGCTGAGCACTATAGGCAAAAATTCTAACACGTTTCCACTTTAATTTTTGTAGTATGGCATAAATGAGTAGTTTGCCTATTAGTACTGAGGACTTTCTGATGACAACATTGAGGGGAAAGTACTCAATTTTTGCCCATGCCTTAACGAAAATGAGGACTTTGATAAGCACTTTTGTAATTAGCGATAATGATAACATGAGCACTCATATGATACTCAGCTGTCTTGTAGCGAAACGTCCAGATTAAAAAAAAAAACTGGTTCAAAGGCATGTCATTTTTATGAGCTGTTAAGGCGCAAAACTACCGAATACGGGACAAATACAGGACATTAAAAGAAATACAGAACATTTGGCACCCGTATGAAATAAATAAATTACCGGTACAATTGACGAAAAAATAGGACTGTCCCGTACAATAGAGGCCGGATGGTCACCGTAGTTATAACACCCCTGTGGTCAAATGTACTAGTTGTAAACTACCTCACAACTAGTATGAACCGCATGCCCAGCTAGTCAGCCAACTATCTTTTTTCCCTGCAAATAACTGGTATTTTTAACATGGGGATGTCCTACGAGATGGCAATTGTCAGATTTCGGTCAGAAATATACCAGTCTCATACTAGTTCAAAAGAAACACAAAAATACTAGTGCAATTATGGACCAAAACCACTACTTTGGCAGTCAAAAAATAAAGTGAATTCACTTAAAATGCTTTTGATTAAGTACACTTTAATATATTACTCATTTTTATTTAGCGGCCTCAGATTTGCCAATAATAAGTGTTAAATTTTTTGAGTATTAACCCTGTAGTCAAATGTACTAGTTGTAAACTAACTCACAACTAGTAGGAAACGCATGCCCAACTAGTCAGCCAACTATTTTTTTCCATGCAATCAACTGGTATTTTTAACATGGGGATGTCCTACGAGATGGCAATTGTCAGATTTTGGTCAGAAATATACCAGTCTCATACTAGTTCAAAATAGACAGAAAGATCCTAGTCCAATTATGGACCAAAACCACTACTTTGGAAGTCAAAAAATAAAATGAATTCATGAATATACAATAAAAAAACTTTTGATTAAGTAAACTTTAATACATTACACATTTTTATTTAGCTTAGATTTGCCAATAATTAATGTTAAATTGTTTGAGTATTAATTAAAAGGGAAAATAAATAGATACATAAATATTTCAAACTTTCGAACCAAAATTTAAATGCATTATACATTAAACGTTATTAAAAGTAAAAGCTTTCAGGTACAATAAATACTATAATTTTATCCTTTTTTAATAATATTGAATATGGAAAAGAAAACATTTTGGTTAAAAATAAAACTAACATTTTAGTTCATTTTTGAGTGAACTAAAATAAAGATAAAATTTTTCATTGAAATAAATTAAATTCATTAACTTTGCACATTTCAGTCCTTTCTTTTTAAAATTTTTTAAAAGTAATAATTAATGTTTAAAATTCGAGATTCGGATAAGAATAAAATAAATAAATATTCAAGCAGTTATTAAATGTTCTTAATTTTTGTCTATACTTTTGGCTTGTTGATTGATAATTGAAATTAATCAAATAATTATTTAATCGTGTAATTAAAAAAAGGCAAAGATGATTGAAAATACTCAAAAATAACAAAATAATGATGTAATTAAAATTAACGAATTAATTAAACATTTTTGTTTAAGTAATTAATTATTAATCATTAAAAAGGTGCTAATATCAGTATTTAATCATTAAGCGGTTATCCAAAAACATGCTTTAATTAGTAATCATTATGAATATTAATCATTATTTAACAGGTATGGTATAATGGCGAGTACGGACTCGCTTTAACGGTTTACAATATACCCAAATAAAAGTTATAATATTTAGTGTAGCCGATTGTATTAAACTGTCGAAGTCAAATTAAACAGGGCATGAATAAATCGTTTTTACTTCGTACAAGTCTGGTAATTTTCGAACTAGTTCGGTTTCAGTCAGGAAATTCTAGTTGTAAACTAGTATTTTTCCTGACTAGTTTGGGGTTTCACTGCAGGGAATTAAAGGCAAAAATAAATATGTACATAAATATTTCAAACTTTCGAACATAAATTTAAATGCATGTTTCATTAAGTGTTATTAAAAGTAAAAGGTTTCAGGCACAATAAATACTATATTTTTATCTTTTTTAATAATATTGAATATGCAAAAGAGAACATTTTAGTTACAAATAAAATGAATACTTTAGTTCATTTTTGTGTGTACTAAGATAAAAATACAAGTTTTCATTAAAATTAATTAAATTCATTAACTTTGGACATTTCAGTCTTTTCTTTTTAAAGTTTTATAAAAGTAGTAATTAATGTTTAAAATTTGAGATTTGGATCAGAATACAATAATTAAATAATTCAAGCAGTTATTAAATATTCTTAATTTTTGTCTATAGTTGCCTTGATGATTAATAATAGAAATTAATCAAATAATTATAATCCTGTAATTAAAACAAGTCGAAAATAAAAAATAATTGAAAATGATCAAAAATAACAAAATAATGATGTAATTAAGATTAATGAATTAATTAAAATTTCTTTTAAGTAATTAATTATTAATCACCAAAATCGATATTTAATCATTAAACGGTTATCCAAAAAAACATGCTTTAATTAATAATCATTATGAATATTGATCATTATTTATAATTGAATACGTACTTCCTTTAATGGTTTACTACAGGGTTGTTGCGAATATTCGCATTCGCAACCGCGGAGCTTCCGCATTAATTTTAACATTCGCATTCGCAATAATCAATGCGGAGCTTTTGCGAATGCGAATGTTGTGCAAGTGCACCGATAAAACGTATATATAGCAAACAAAATGACAAATTGTACATAGCCAATATTTTTGCCTGTGGTCGTGGGAGTATTTGTGTAACAAAACTGGTCAAATGTCATATTTATCAACTTTGATAAAAATATCTTTAACCATATTATTTCCTAAGCTATATAACCGAGCTATCAATGGGCAGTCATACAAGTTCCAACTTCTACTTGACCTTTGACGTACGTTAAAGAGAACATTGTCTTTTTAACAATATTTTTTGTTTTCTCTTCTTTAAATACCAGCATTGGTTTTTTCTTTATTATGATTTTTTTGGACCAATCTTAAAAAAACTACTAGGCACAAAAGAAGAAAGTGTGCACTGTAATTCTTAACCAAATATTCGTCATTTGCCTTTGATGTTACATATATTCGTTTCAATAATTTAAAATGGGGATCTTTGGGGAATTTATTTTTAGTAAAAATTTAAAGAACAGTAATTTTGTTTACTTGTCGTGCAATATTTTTTTGGTAAGAATATACATTGGATCCAGTGTTGCCACAAAGATTTTTAATTTTTTACCAAACCTCTAAAAAAAAATTACCAAACTCAGAAACAAATTACCAAATTTTTATGAGCATATTATTCTAAAAAAATTGGAAAGTATTTTTCGACGTGTGTAATACACCACGTCTGGGATTGTGGCCAGCTTAGATCTATTTATATTTTTCGACCGAAAAATGAGTTCTTCCCATTCTTTTATGACAAACTCATAAAAATGCATGATGTCGCTGCCGCGTTCAAAAAATTCATATCACCATCGACTGAGCGTTTAGATAACGAAGACGAACAATTTACAGCTGTGGTTGTCCTTTTCAATGTGTTCCGACTATAACAATTCACAAATATTTTTAATGGCCGGTTGTTCAATGTATTTAACCGGAGCTTCTACCTCCGATTTGTACTAATCAGACGTTGAACAATCGGCCCTAAAACATAAAAGAAAAAAATCGCTCATAGATTTATAAACATTTAAAAGGTGTTTAATAGTTCATTTCTACTGCAGTTTATGCCTATTGGAAAAAAGCAGATTACAACTCGAAGGAGGTGGGTCACATTCTTTTAATTAGTCCCGTGGAATTATTTTCTTTCACCATTGGTTCCGGCAGGTAAAAATGATCCAAAATCCAGATTTGTGGGACTGAAGGGGCTGTGATCGAGCCGCCATATTGGGAAAAATGGGTGGTTTCCTGCTATATTGCAAACTCATACTAAAAGTTCTGAGTTGTCAAGGCAAATTGTTACATTAAAGAGCCCTTTAAATTTTTGGGTCTCTGAAGGTAAGTACATAAGCAAATTTTTTTGTTTTGTGCAATTGTCAGAAGGTTCCAAGTTATAAATTTTTATATGTAATAAGTTAGTATTAAAAACTTAAAAGAAAAGACTTACGTTAATAAAATTACCAAATTGAGAAAAAAATTATCAAATTACCAAACTCCTCCTAAAAAGAAAAAAATTACCAGTTTTGGTAAAAAATTACCAAAGCGGCAACGCATTCGCATCCTCGGATGTTAGCTGTTAGATATTCGCATCCGCATTCGCATCAGCGGATGTCNATTTGGTAAAAAATTACCAAAGCGGCAACGCATTCGCATCCGCGGATGTTAGCTGTTAGATATTCGCATCCGCATTCGCATCAGCGGATGTCTAAAATTCCACATTCGCAACATCCCTAGTTTACAATATACACAAATAAAAGTTATAATATTTTGTGTACTTAATTGTATTAAACTGTTGAATTCAATTAAAACAGGGCATGAATAAATGGTTTGTACTTGGTACAAGTCTGGTCATTTTCGAACTAGTTCGCTTTCAGTCAGGAAATTCTAGTTGTAAACTAGTATTTTTCCTGACTAGTTTGGGGTTTCACTGCAGGGACATATTCTATTTCGTAATTTTTTAAAATTTTATTAGGTTGTACACAATTTGTACCTAAACTTGGTTTCTTTTAAATTTTATTCTACCATATTTTGACAATGTCTATTGTACGAATGGGTTTTTAATACCTTTTATTAATTTATAAAAAAAACAGAGACCCAAAATAATTATTATCCTAATATTTGGGATCAAAAACGTCGCCTTGTTTTAAGAGAAATTTTTTCGTCTTTGTGTAACAATTATTTACGAGAAATATTTGTTTTCGCCTCGCGGGGCGATTATTTTCAGATGGAAATTATTTACGTCTTTTCATAATAATTATATGGAATTTTTATTTTTCTCGTCTCTCCGGACGTTCATTTCAAGACAAAAATGATTTACGTCTTCTCATAATAATTATGTGGGACTTGTAGCTTTTCACCTCGTGGGACGTTTATTTTAAGACGGAAATGATTTACGTCTTTTCATAATAATTATATGCGACTTTCATTTTTCACGTCTCTCGTGATGTTTATTTCAAGACGACAATGATTTACGTCCCGCGTCTTAATATAATCGGTACATGTACTGCCGATTTCACGAAATTAAACGCAAATATCTCGGAGCTCGTTTTTGGAATCTGATTTGCTAACATTTGGCAACCCTTTCCAAAAAACTAAAACCACGAAAAAGCAAAGCCCTTTAATTGGACACCTCATTTTTGAAAATCGAGCGAACGATACAGATTTGAACACATGAAAATCGTGGCGTTAAATATTTAATGCGTCAAATCTCCGAACTCAATTAAGAAGTTTCATTTCAATAAAAGTCCCATATAATTATTAAGAGAAGACTTAAATCATTTTCGTCTTGAAATAAACGTCCCGAGAGACGAAAAAATAAATAAAAATCCCATATAATTATTATGAGAAGACGTAAATCATATTCGTCTTGAAATAAACGTCCCGAGAGACGAAAAAATAAATAAAAATCCCATATAATTATTATGAGAAGACGTAAATCATATTCGTCTTGAAATAAACGTCCCGAGAGACGAAAAAATAAATAAAAATCCCATATAATTATTATGAGAAGACGTAAATCATATTCGTCTTGAAATAAACGTCCCGAGAGACGAAAAAATAAATAAAAATCCCATATAATTATTATGAGAAGACGTAAATCATATTCGTCTTGAAATAAACGTCCCGAGAGACGAAACCAAATAAAAATCTCATCTTAAATAATCGTCCCGAGAGACGAAAACAACTTTTCCATTGTTCAGTAATAATTATAGAGCGATATTTAATTGTATTTCTTATAACCTTTATGGTCTCTAAAAAAAATGGAAAAATTTTCGAAAAGCTTTTTTTTTCATTATGTCATTATCTACGGAAACTCCTAAACATGAAAAAAATTAAAAAGCTCTGCAATAAATTATTAAAATGGTGCTTCGTTGTGATGATTCTAAATGCTACACAGCCACAGGGTATTAAAAACCCATTCGTGCAATAGAAACTGCCAAAATATGGCAGAATGGGATCGAAAATAACCCAGGTTCAGGTCCAAATAGTGTACAACCTAATAAAATTAAAAAATATTACGAAATAAAATACGAGTTATAACGCAAAACCACATATCTGAATAATGAGTTGTATGGGAGCTATGTGTTATAGTGAACGGATTTCGCTGATTTTCAAAAATAATTAAGGTAATATCTAAAAACAGTCACGTACAAAATTTTAGTAAAATAACTTTAAAACTGAAGGAATTACTAACAAAAAAGGTAAAATTTAAGCAAATTTTCAAGTACCGTTATCTCGAAAACTGGAAAAACGGGGGACGCTATTGAATTCAAAAGGCCCAAGTTAAGTAAGCGCAAAACCTTTGCTCAGAATAAAAGTTTAAAGCCTGAGCACAGTGTTACAAACCACGAATAATTCACTTTAAGAGCTCTAAAACATCTCAACATTTTGACTTTACGGATTTTCTGAAAACGGCATCATTACCTAGAGGCCGGAATGAAGTTTATGTGCTTGGCCATTTAGCTGTGATATTTTTGCCTCCATACTGTATTATTATGAAAAAATATTTTGAGTTATAACGCAAAACCACAAATCTGAGTAATCGGTTGTATGTGAGCTATATGTTATAGTCAGCCGCTTTTCATGATTTTCAGAAATAGTTAAGGAAATACCAAAATACAGTCACGGGAAAAATTTTAGTAACATAACTTTAAAACTGAGGGAATTATTAACAAAAAACTTAAAATTTAAGCAAATTTTCAAGTACCATTATCTGGAAAACTGGAGCTAATCTGGCAAAACGAGTGACGCCATTGAATTTGGAAGATCCCACTTAAGTAAGGTCAGCTATCAAAACCTTTGCTCAGAAAAAAATTCAAAACCTGAGCTCAGTGTTTTAAACGATGAAATATTCACTTTCAGGGCTCTAAAACTTCCCTCCTAAATATCTCCAAATTTTGACGTGATACGGATTTTCTCAAAACGGCACGGTAATCTAGAGGCCAAAATTAAGTTAACGTGTGTAACTGTCAAATAATTTGCGATGCATAATAAGTGTTTGGTAAAATATATAGTAGAACTCATCTGCTTTTGTGTTATATATTAAATTGTGTGACTGCTTTATCTATATTATGAGTTATTATTAAGCAGTATTGGTCTTGTCCCACCCGTGACAAAAAAAGCTAAAAGTTATTATATTTAATTACAGAAGTTGAAGTTGTGTTTCGTACATAATGTTAGAAATTCATTGCAAACATTTACCACAATTGAATTGTCGTTTCCACGTAGTTAGATAAGAATAATTCAACAGAGAAGCCTGACCCACCCGTGACAGCTATGTGCGGGACAGTTGTCAGAGGTAGGTTTACAGGGCTGATAAGCTTTATAAAAATTCAACAAACCTTAACAACTACACCAAATAATTTCAAACTTTTTGCTCAGAATTTTTAGGTATGCAGTTTTGTAGTCCATTAAATTTAAGTAGGTAAAAGTGAAAATTTCAAGACGCTAGGAAATCGCGTTCATTTCTAATAATTTCTATGGCTGACGGTGCTAAGCATATTCTTCTATATAAAAGGCACCATTCTAAGATAAAAGGTGAATTTAACCCCTACTTGGCTTCTTATATTTTTTAATAACTAATCTTTATATATGGACCACACTAAAAGCTCCTTTTCATATAAAAATTCGTACGTGTCCTACCCGTGACAAACGTTGTCCCACCCGTGGCAGTGGAATTTCGGATTTTTTTTTATAATAAAGCCATCATTTTTTTTTTGTAGGTTTTGCTTTGTTTGTGTTCCTGGTTCTTTGTTTTATTATAAGACATCAAGTTCACACAGAAAAGTGAAATAAATTCGCAGAGTTTCCGTAAAATATATATGCTCCAAAAAGCAGGTTATTTTTTTTTTGTCCAACCCGTGACAGAAGAAATAAATCAGATTTTTTCCATATAAAATTAAGGTGGAATTTTTTTTCGTATTTTGTAATAACTCATATAATAGTCAATTAGTTGTAGCTTTATCAAATTTAAGAATTGTTGAGTACTTTGTACTTAAATTTAAACAAGAAATAAAATTTTTTCTGTACAAATGTCCCACCCGTGACGGTGCAATCGCCATGTTGATAGAGAGAGAGAGAGGCAAGCGTAACCGTCGCACTTACACGGTGGTGAGTTTTCATTAACATGGTGCTCTCATAAGTTAGATCGTGTCAGGCCACACTCACTGACGTAAATGTATGTTAACGTGTCAGCTGACACGATCAAAATTATGAGAGCGCCATGTAAATGAAAACCCACCATCTTGTACGTGCGACGGTTATGCGTGACGTGTACTGCTTCTCTCTCTTTCTATCACCAGTAAATTTTATATGTTGCAACGTCAAACAGACACGGCATACGTACACGTCGGTGAATGTGGGCACCTTAAATTTTATATGTTGCTACGTCAAACAGACACGGCATACGTACACGTCGGTGATTGTGGGCACCTTAACCTCCGTCAAAAAATTTTACGTAACTGGTCGCAAGGGGTCAGGACTTAAGAGAGTAGTGCCACATGTGTACGCGCCGATGTTCTGGCCGTGACTAATTTACGTACCCCGCAGGGTGGTAGGAAGATAGAAAGAGCGCGAGCGCGCTGCAAGCACTCAAACATTTTTTTCCAACTTAAAATGGCCTTGACCCCATACGCCTAATTAAGAGTTAATCTTTCTGCATAGTTCATAGATTTATCATCTATCACGATAATATAGTAGTCCTTAACCTAGCAAATATATTATGTATAAACCCAATTTCATCAAAATTATAAGTTAAAAGAGGCTGAAAAACTCACAAATTGACTTTTTATTGCCTCGCAAGCAATATCTCCTGCTACCTATCCCCTGCGATTAGCGGTCTTCTACAGTATTTCATCGCCAGAGATGAATCGCAGCATTTGAACAATCTCTAATGGAGAGTGCAAGTAATAAAAAATAAACAGACGTGATTTTATATCAATAACTGAACTTATTTACATGTGCATATACATACATATGTACACATGTATGTGGGTACTTCTAAAAAAGAAATATGTAACTATTAAATGTGCTTGTTTTTTTCTTGTATGTTTTTCTTCAAGCTCGAGCGATAAAAATTTCAGCCCGAGAAAAAATCTGAAGCACGTGCTAAAATATTTTCATTAGAATTTCACGTTTCCAAATCATCGCCTTCTCAATGGAGAACAGCTGTGTGACGCTTTGCTAGGTAAAGTCTAGTTGTGCCACCCCAATTTGACCCTAACGTATTTAGCGAAATGCCTAAATGTAAATTTGTTCAAGTACTCGCATATCGCTTAGCGCCATCTCGAACTCAATAAAATTAATATGGATGAACACATTGGGCTTACTCGTCCTTGTTGCTAAAAAATTATCTACCACCCATCGAGTGTCAAGTACCTACTTAGATACGAGCTTAAAATGCTTCATGGTTCATAAAAAGACTCATATCTTTTTCAAAATTTTTTTGCAAAAGTGACTGATTATATTAATTTTGCAATAAAGCCTCTACAATGTTATGGAATGTAAAAGTAGCTAGTTAGCTATCTTGTTGGAGAATTACAACTGCACTAAACCATTATAAATAATTAGTATAGTGTATTTGTATAAAAGAGTAGTCATATATAGATATGCGTACATACATATGTGTAGTCCACTTGCAAACAGCGTTATGTGATTTTATAATAGAAAGCCATAAATTTGAAAAAACGACTACAACAACAAGTAGCATTTAAATTGAATCTTTTTTATTATTGCCTAAAAATTTGGATAAATAAGAGCCTTATAAAATTATAACATAACATACTATGACATAAGATAACATTAACAGACTACACGACCTAAAGCAGTTTTCTAGGTTCATCAGAAGATGGATACTTTTCAAAGTTTATAAATAAGTATGATAGCGACTTTTGGAAGAAGAGTCAACATTTTATGCTATTTGTTTCAGAATATAAAAAGATTTTGCACTGTGTTGTTAGCGGACATGAAACTACTTTAAATACTGGTACGCAATCCACCAAAAACTAAAAATCGAAAAAATTTTACATAGCGCACTTTGCAAGTGGACTACTCATATGTAAGTTGAAGTTTAGGTAACGAAATTATACAGAACAAGTAAAGAATGCTAAGTCCGGGCGAAGCCAAACATTAAATACCGCGAAAGTATTAACCTTTATGTCAACAGCAGAAAAATTATACGTACGTCAACAGCAGCATACCCGGGTATGCACATATGTACATTTTGTATGGGAAATGGCATTGTGTTATGACGAAAATGTGAATATTTAACACATTTCTTTTAATCTGGCTAAGACTTTATGTCATTTTCTAAAAAAAATATGCTTATTTTAAGTATGTAAAACAATATTTGCGAAATATGATATGGGCATTCCCATGGTGGCGCACGTGACAGTCGTACTATTCCAATGTGATACAAAAAAGGAATACCATTTGTTTTCTTTAACTTTTTTGGGCCATTCTATAGCACATAATTAGCTCTATATTTAACCGAAAAATGAAATCAATCGAACTGCTTGGTCCTGAAATATAAACATTTAAANGTCATTTTTTAAAAAAAATATGCTTATTTTAAGTATGTAAAACAATATTTGCGAAATATGATATGGGCATTCCCATGGTGGCGCACGTGACAGTCGTACTATTCCAATGTGATACAAAAAAGGAATACCATTAGTTTTCTTTAACTTTTTTGGGCCATTCTATAGCACATAATTAGCTCTATATTTAACCGAAAAATGAAATCAATCGAACTGCTTGGTCCTGAAATATAAACATTTAAAGAGAGGGTCGTTACGTGACAAAAAATGGAAGTTGATTTTTCTTTTCTTACAAAATCGCAAAACTCTGCGAATTGTGGATGGCTATTTTCATGAAACTTATTTTAATATTATTTGGAGCAATTCTAGTTGTTTTTAGAGTTTTTTGAATTATTGCAAATTGTTTCAATTCTCTTTTACAACCCCAAGTGTGAAACGTGACGTGACGTGGCGTTACGTGACATAAATTTCCATCGTTATATTTTTGTTAATATTGCTTTTAAATGAATTTTTAACGCAAATAAAACATGTATTTTATGTAGAATATACTTTATATTTTAACTTCAGCGCCAATTCGGGGTCAATTTATTGGAAATCTATGATTTATTATGTTCCAACCACATACGCCAAATTTGCACCAAATCGGACCATAAATACGGTTTTTCGAAATATCTCGACCTTGGCACCACCTAGGAAGATCATTTTATGCAAACATGATTCTACTTACATAGCCAGTATATATTTTAAAAAGCAGACAAATCGGCCCGTAAATACATTAGATATAAAACTTTTATTTTTTTGTCGTGGTGGACCTTCCGCTGGAAACCCCCATATTTTACTATATGAATAATTAGTTTCTCAGACCACACTTTATCATCGTGGGTTTTGAATGTACATATATGCGAAAACGGTTGTGGTCGAGCCGAGTAATGGTTTTTACCGGCTGTCGAATGCAAAAAAATAATTTAACAAATTGAAGTCTGGTTTTATGCCTTTATTGCTCCGTACGCTAGGAGATCTTCAAATGGACTGTACAGACAATTTCTTAAACTATTTGCTTATGCTTAAATATTAATAACGACGAATAGCGGGAGAAGAGCGATATGGAAATGTGCGGTTTAGCGATGCTTATTGTTGTTTGTGCAGCGAAGAATTTATAACCGCTACGACGAGTGACGCGCGCAACGATGGTCCAAAAATTGTGTTGTTTATGCACGCACCTTTGCATAAGCTGCTGATTAGCGGTGCGTTAGCAACAACAATGACGTGCAATGCAGCGACGAATGTGCAATGTAGAGCGACCGAAGCATGAGTAATGAAAAGTATGAGCCAGTGGCGTAGCTATCGAAAACGAAAGTGCGAAGGGTTTGCGACGACAAGTATAGTGAGAGCTTAACGCTCGAACATTCTCCCCCCCCTTGGAAGCTTGGCTCCAACTATTGATGTTGCGGCGACGACGAATCGATAGGTAGCTTGCATACACGAGTTATGGCTCTCTTATATGTTCCATCAGCGGTTTTGATAAGAACCACTCGTACTGCACCATCTTTGCCGGCGAAAATATCGACCACTCTACCCAGTGGCCACTTCATAGGTGGTGAGGATTCTTCCTTGATAAGAACCAGGTCGTTCTTCTGCAAATTTTGACATGTAGTCTTCCACTTTGTGCGCTGCATCGTTCCCAAAAGCCTTGTTGTACTGATTGAACAATTTGGTACCTGGCGAGTAATCCGGTAGAAGTTTGTTGAAGCGATGGTTCGATGACAGTGGTGAGACTTCTGCCAACTAAGAAATGCGCAGGGGTAAGCGCACGAAGATCGTCGGGGCTCGAAGATAAAGGCGTTAGTGGGCGGCTGTTTATTATCGCTTCCGTTTGGCAGCAAACCGTGTGTAGCTCGTCAAATGTGAGCAGATGAGAGCCGACAGCGCGCCGTAGATAATACTTGGCACGCTTTACTGCGCTTTCCCATAGCCCACCGAAGTGGGGTGACCGTGGGGGTATGAATCTCCATTCTATGCCTTCTCCTGATTGCCTGATTGAACCTTATCGATGTGCTGTTGCGACGTGAATGCAGATAAAAGCTCTCGCAGCTCTCGATTTGCACCGACGAAATTTGTTGCATTATCAGAGAAGATTGTTCGACATTTGCCTCTGCGCGCAATGAAGCGCTTTAGGGCGGCAATGAACGATGGTGTGCTTAGGTCTGGTGCCAACTCCAGGTGCACCGCCTTTGTTGTGAAGCAGATAAACAGCGCTATGTACACTTTGAGGGGGCCCTTGCTTCTGATGCGTTGCGTGATCGTCAAAGGGCCGCAATAATCTACACCAGCTACTTCAAAGGGATGAGCGGGTTCCACACGTTCTCGAGGAAGTGCGCCCATGAGCTGTTGTTCCAGTTTGGGTTTGTTGCGATAACACAAAATGCAGTTGTGAATTACCTGTTTGATGATGCTTCGAGCATTGATAATCCAAAATCTATCGCGAAGAATGCTCAACAGAGTTTGGCAACCTGCATGGAGGTGTTGGCGATGAAACGCTTCAATGAGGGTACGCACGAATGGGTGCGTTTTTGGAAGAAGTATTGGATGCCTTGTGGTCCAAGGCAACGATGAGTTCGAAATTCTTCCACCAACCCGGATTATTTCGTCGTGTAGAAATGGCGATAATTGATGGAGCTTAGTACTACGACTAACTCCAGATGTGTGCAGTGACCTATGATCATCGGCGAACGCTACGAGCTGTATGTATCGACATACAGTCAACAACGAGTCGTATAGTTCTCTGGCAGTAATCGGTCCAGATTCAACAAAACGATGACGCAGCGACGAAGTAAACCGTCTGACGTAAGCGAAGATACGAAGAAGTTTGCCGTAGCTGTTCACGTACTTATGCTCAGCGATGATATCTTCTTGTAGCGATGATGTCACGGAAAAACAAAGCATTCGTTGCTCTGGAACTTCTTGTAAAGCGTCTACTGGATTGCGTGGCCAGCTGCTACTGTTCTTTGCCAGGAATGCTGGTCCATGAAACCACAAGTTATTACCGATGAGCCCCTCTACTGAAGCCCCACGTGACACCAAATCCGCTGGATGTAAGTCAGCCGTGATGCCATGTAAAGTCAGCCGTGATGCGCCGAATTTTTGCCACCCGGTTAGCTACGAACGTGGTCCAGTGATGTGGTTCACGCTGCAACCATGATAAGGTGATCGTTGAGTCAGACTAGCAGTGTACATTGCTAGGCCGCGCGCTATATGTCTCCAAGACCGACTGAAGCAGCTCTGAGAGTAGCAGAGCTGCGCATAGTTCCAATTTGGGCAAGGTGATTTCCTTCGTTGGTGCCACTCGTGACTTAGCGCAAATAAGCGTTGACTGCACCGCGTTGTCATTGTGAGAGACAGCATAAATACAGGCCCCATATGCCTTACCGCTTGCATCCGCAAAGGCATGTAGGTTAGTGTTATTGTTAAAGCATACATACCGTGGCACTTTAATGCGGTTGACGAGGGCTAGTTTTTGGCATATGCTCTCCCATTCTGTGCAAATAGAGAGCGGTACACTTTCATCCCACGCTAAACGCAGTTTCCAGAGGTGTTGCATCAAAATTTTGCACTTAACGATGATAAGATTAAGTACGCCTAGGGGGTCGAAGAAACTTGCCACTTGTGCTAATATGGTACGTTTGGTAGCCTTCGGTGAAGTGTGTTGCGACGAATTGTACGAGAAGAGGAATTGATCGCTAGTTGGTGACCATTTCAACCCAAGCGCCTTTATGTAGGTCATGTCATCAACTGTGATAATCTCCTCCATGTCCACGCTGGGTATGCCTGCAATAATTTCGCTGCAGTTAGAGGCGAATTTGCGAAGGGGGAAGCCTCCCGATGCTAGTAATGCGGTGACTTCAGATTTTATTCTGATAACTTCTTCTACAGTAGACCCTCCTGTCATTAAATTGTCCACGTAGAAGTCCCGAAGGGTGATTCGATCTCCTACGGGGTAGGCTTTCATGTTTTCGCGTGCAAGTTGCTGCAAACAACGAACTGCCAAGAATGGAGCGCAACTGGTGCCGTATGTTACAGTTTGCAGTTGAAATGTCGTTAGCGGTTCTGAAGGTGAATTGCGCCACAAAATACACTGCCATTTGGCGTCACGTGAGTCAACGATGATTTGCCGATACATTTTGGCAATATCAGCCATTAAGACGAAGCGATGAGTTCGAAAACGAAGGAGAATTTTAACTATGTCATCTTGTAGTGTGGGCCCTACGTGTAGAATGTCATTCAGCGCTTTTCCATTGGACGTGCGGCATGAAGCGTCGAATACCACACGTAGCTTGGTTGTCGAACTATCCACCTTCACAACACAGTGGTGGGGAATGTAGGTACCCACCTTCGACGTCAATTCCCTTGGATCAACCATGTGTTTTAGCTCACTATACTCGTTCATGAACGCCTTGTACTCTTGCCGCATCTCCTCGTTGCTTTCTAGTCTCCTTTCTATTGCGAAAAATCTTCGGCGAGCAGTTTCCAGTGAATTGCCTAACCCAGCGGGATTTTCGATGAAGGGGAGGCGTACGATGAATTTGTTGGTGAGCAAGCAGCGCGTAGTATTTCGGAGAAAATGTTCTTCACATTCATGCTCTGTAATTGCGCGCACCAGCGATAGTTTATAACAGTTATCTTCTATCTCCCAGAATTTTTCCAAGCGGGCTTCCAGCGATGAGTTCGTGAGTGAAGATGACTCGTTATGAGGCAAGGACGACGATGTTAACCCGATGATGACGAGAGTGGGGAATGTGAAGTGAGAGCTCCAGCAACAATCCAGCCCAACTGTGTCTTCTGCAGTGTGGGTAGATTTTTGTGCGACTTTATTTGCCCCACCGAAAGAATTTCGAAGAAAACGCTCGCACCAAGAAGCAGACAATAGCACCGGGGATATAAAAGCTGGTGTCGGCTAAATTTATGTTTTTGGGTATTCCCCAGCGAACAATATCGATAGTGGTTCGTGGCTGAGACGATGAAATCGATGGCATGATAACCGCTTCCAATAACGATGAAAAACCCGTATGCAGGGATTTGAGTCCGACAACAGCTATGTACTTTGCTTTAGTTCATAGCGCTCCTATTCCACTGATTTCCATGGCGATTTTGGTGCGAGAAGCCTTCAGCATCTGGCGATGCGCTCGGAAACGAAGTTTAACTGAGATGCCGAGTCAAGCAGCGCACGAGCCATGACCGAGGTGCCACGATTGTTGTGAAGTTGCACTATTGCAGTAGCAAGGATGACTCATTAACTGGTCGATGAGCGTGCAGCGCCACTGCTTGTGCTTGCGTGGACTCTTGTGCAGACGACGTGGAAGGTGGAGTACGATGAAGTAGAGAATGATGACTTACCTTGCAGTATTGGCACCGATTGTTTGATGCTGCTGATACGTGGCCTTTACTCAGACAGTTCAAGCAAAGGGTTTTCTTCTTAGCAAGATCATACCTCTGCATTGGATCCATGGCGGTGAATTTGTCACATTTGAATGCACTGTGTGTGGCGAGTTCATCGCATAGTGGGCATTTGTGTTGCTCGATGACGTGACCAATGCTGAACTAACCTTCGATGAACGGGCGGGGGTTTTTGCGGCCGGGACCTTACCCGATGCGCTTCTGTTGGCCTTTACCATGTTAACTGTTTGGCAGCGTCGCTCAATGAACGAAGCTAGATCATCCCACGATGGAAGTTGGAGCGAAGTATTTGCTGAATTGTCCCACTTGGCTGACACTTCTTCTTCCCATTTGAGCTGCATTTCTGATCCAACTTTGCCACGATGAGATGGAGTAAAATCCCGTCAGCGATTTGACTGCGCGATGCCAATGACTGTATGGCACGTAGATGAGCGTTAATGGAATCGATGAATTCCCGAAGAGAAACGACGGTTGGGTGACTGAGTGCCCCATTATCGAAGATAGCTTGCAGGTGTGATTGAAAATATACCATTAAGTAAAGCAATTACCGCGTGTAATTGTTCGTACTCAGACTGGATAACGAAGCGCTGTACTAAGCAACGCAATGAAATTTCTCAATATCATCAAGTCCAGCATTGTTGTGCACAAGGACTTTAAACATGTTGTAGAAGTCTAGCCACTCAGTATGCCGCTAAATTTAGTAAGCTGCAGCTTAGGCAAACTATGCCGGGCTGGCGGTGACGACGAAGAATTTAGTGCAGGGACTATGGTGCTACTGAGGCAATCACTTCTTCGAAGTACAGCTAGACGTTCGACGATGGTACTTTTCACCTCACAAAAAGACTCTTCGAAGACGATGCGATGATCCAATTCAAATTGCGAGTCATCTAGAAACTCCAGCTCTGATTGCAAGCGCTCGAAAGTGGTGAAATGATGCTCGAGGAGCGCTAGCTTAGTCTCGAGTTGCGAGGGTGTCATGGCGTTGAGGTGAAGCAAGTTTTCACGTAGATCAGCAACTCGACAGCATAACTGTTCTCGCTGCAGCTCCTTAACGCGAATGTTGTTGTTGCTGCTTGACCTTGGTGGTGTCGCCGCGTCGCCAACCTGTGGATCTGCTTTGCCCTCTGCATCCATTATCAAGGCAAAAATTTTTTATGTTTAAAGTTAAGTGGTCAGATTTCACGATGCGAAAATACAGAAAATTAACTGCGATTGCCGTTCGATCCGGCTCGAAGGACCTTGGTCGAGCCGAGTAATGGTTTTTACCGGCTGTCGAATGCAAAAAAATAATTTAACAAATTGAAGTCTGGTTTTATGCCTTTATTGCTCCGTACGCTAGGAGATCTTCAAATGGACTGTACAGACAATTTCTTAAACTATTTGCTTATGCTTAAATATTAATAACGACGAATAGCGGGAGAAGAGCGATATGGAAATGTGCGGTTTAGCGATGCTTATTGTTGTTTGTGCAGCGAAGAATTTATAACCGCTACGACGAGTGACGCGCGCAACGATGGTCCAAAAATTGTGTTGTTTATGCACGCACCTTTGCATAAGCTGCTGATTAGCGGTGCGTTAGCAACAACAATGAAGTGCAATGCAGCGACGAATGTGCAATGTAGAGCGACCGAAGCATGAGTAATGAAAAGTATGAGCCAGTGGCGTAGCTATCGAAAACGAAAGTGCAAAGGGTTTGCGACGACAAGTATAGTGAGAGCTTAACGCTCGAACAGGTTGTTTAGGTAAAAAACTTGTATAACTATGTGAGAAAAGGGGTTTTCAAGTAGACGCAAATAACTTTTGTGATATTTCTGGTTACATCATGTAGTTGAACGCTTGCACAAACCTGAAGACCTCGTAGGCAAAAGAGTATTTATACTCTGATATTTACTTGAATTTATGTAGTGCGAACTTAGAGACTGAAGAGATATGGGTTTTGATTGCCAAGTGTTTCCCAACGAAACAATCTTACAAAAGTAAAAATGGAAGATGGTGAATGACTCACTCTACGACAGCTTAGTGATTCGACCCTGAGGAACAGCAAGAATACATTCGCTAGATGTTAGAAGAATTAGGCGAGGAAAATAGTGACGGAGAGCCTTTCGTATCTGAAGAGATTGTGGAGGACGAATTTGATGTAACTCCAGATGACTCCGATATAGAAGAAATCCAGTCACCAGAATACGACCCGGAAGACGAAAGTGAAGATGAGAAAAGGACGACAGACCAGGTTAAACCGGGGAAACTATTCTGACAAGATGGAAAAACTTGGTATGCTGTACCACCACAAACTGCCAGCTTCGAACCCACAACAAATTCAGGTCGGCAAACAATGGACAAGCTCGTGCCGAAGAAAAATAAATCAGTTGTAATACTTTCAGGAATGCGTTACAAACCCGAAGTTAGAGGTCTTAAGAAAAAGTCACTTTTGATATTAAATCACAACAAAACCAAAGGGGACGTTAATAACATGGTTAAACGCTTAGCAGAATATTCATACAAGCGGCGAACGAATAAATGTCCTTTACCATTATGTTATAATATCCTGGACGTGGCTGTCTTAGCTACGTATGTACATAATTTACGTGGAGACAACCCACAGCAGAAGGCTTCTACAAAGCGACGTGTGATGTTCCTTCAACAACTTTGTAAGCACCTGGCGAAACCTGAAATAGAAGTAGAAGCTACTAATCGATGGCTGAGTGGAAGATCGACTTATCTCGGCAGTCAGTTCAAAAACGCTCTATCTCAGAAAACTTTTCAAGAACGCCCTATTTCAGAATTTGATTGAAGAACGCCCTATTTCAGAATTTTATTGAAAAACACCCTATCTAAGAATTTGGTTGAAGATCGATCAAACGAAAATACACTGAAAATTTGCTGAGATAGGGCGTTTTGGAATCGGCAGCTGAGATAGGGCGTTCTTCAATCAAATTCTGAGATAGGATGCTTTTTAATAAAATTCTGAAATAGAGCGTTGTTGAAAAATTTTCTGAGATATGGCTGTCGAGATAGGTCGATCTTCCACTCAGCCATCGTAATAGTCGAATAAGCAGAATATTCTCTATGCGCAACGCCATTGAAGCAATGAACGGCGGTCCTTTGAGGATAATGGATGTTGCACTAGGAGGCGATGAAGAACGTGACACTACAGGCAGAATAAAATCAAAGGTTCATTGTTATACATAGGCTCCAAACGACGTCCAACAAAAAAGCCTGCATATTGTGCAAAAAAATCGTTTGTGCAAAACATTCTGCTAATTTGCCGCAATGCAATATATGTAACTAAAAAGTTTATAATTTCCAATTTATTAATATTATTTTTATTTTACATGTATCATAATATTATATTATCATTATATTCTTGTACTATATTAAGAAATTTATTCGTAATAAAGTTTACTTTTCAAGTGTATCAACATATTTGCATGCATTTTCACATACATACCCGGGTATGCAGCTGTTGATGTAAGGGGTAAAAGTCGAAANTGTCGAGATAGGTCGATCTTCCACTCAGCCATCGTAATAGTCGAATAAGCAGAATATTCTCTATGCGCNGTTTTCGAACTGGCTGTCGAGATAGGTCGATGTTCCACTCAGCCATCGTAATAGTCGAATAAGCAGAATATTCTCTATGCGCAACGCCATTGAAGCAATGAACGGCGGTCCTTTGAGGATAATGGATGTTGCACTAGGAGGCGATGAAGAACGTGACACTACAGGCAGAATAAAATCAAAGGTTCATTGTTATACATAGGCTCCAAACGACGTCCAACAAAAAAGCCTGCATATTGTGCAAAAAAATCGTTTGTGCAAAACATTCTGCTAATTTGCCGCAATGCAATATATGTAACTAAAAAGTTTATAATTTCCAATTTATTAATATTATTTTTATTTTACATGTATCATAATATTATATTATCATTATATTCTTGTACTATATTAAGAAATTTATTCGTAATAAAGTTTACTTTTCAAGTGTATCAACATATTTGCATGCATTTTCACATACATACCCGGGTATGCAGCTGTTGATGTAAGGGGTAAAAGTCGAAAAATGGCCAGATCTCAGGTCCAGGTGGTCCAATCCAACTCAGACATGGGAATATGGTGTAGAATACTTTTGTTGAGGATATCATGAAATTTCAAGTTAATCCGATGTATAGTTTCCAAGAAAGAGCAATTTGAAAACGCAAATCATACCCGGGTATGTTGCCGTTGACATAAAGGTTAAATATAGCTTTTCCACCTTTCTGAAAACCACCATTGGTAAGAACAGGTGGGTTTACCAGTGATCGAACTTAAAAAATTCCGTGTGGTAGAATCTGGGGAAAAATGTGGTAGATCTTAGTTTTTGGATAATTTATTATTTGTTAATCTTGTTTGATGTATTACGAAACAGAAAATATAATAAGTATTTATAGTGTCGGACAAATTAATAGAGTCGCGACAATTTGCCAAGTTTTGACTATTTTTCTTTTGTTTGTTATCTAAAAATGGTAGTCAAATTGCCTGCTTTCCACTCATCAAAAAAGATACTGACGTCAAAAAGCTAAGGAAAATTAACTTTAAGCTTGGTGTTTTACCGTCGCTCTTAGATACGATTTTAAATCCAGGGCGTCTTAAAGTTCGATTGTTTCAATTTATCCAAAGAGAAGTCGTGAGGAGCAATGATGCCTAGCAATTAACCAATATAAGTGTTTGCGTTTACAAAGATGTAAGGATCTATTTTCAAAATATGGGTGGCACGCGTACCAAGTCGGAGGCTATCCGAACCTTCAGTGCTCATCTTGACTATGATGTCTTTGTCCTAATCGAAACTTGGCTAAGTCCTGATTTTTACGATCAAGAATTTTTCGACTCAAAATTCTTTAATGTTAAAGACCGAGATGCAGTTAAAACAGGCCGCTCGCTAGGCGGTGGAGTGCTAATAGCTGTGAAACGTAACTTACGGGCATTTCAAATAAATCTTTGCAATTCTGATGCCATTCTGGATCTGTTGTGTATCTGCATAAAAGGCTCCTCAACGTATGGATCCCTGTATCTTATTGCCTCATGTATTCCGCCGAGCAGTACCTTCGACATTTACAAATCCCATACTGACAACATAATACACTTGGTTCAAAATAAATTAGGTGCCAATCACTTGTGCGTTCTTGGCGATTTCAACCTTCCTAGCATCATTTGGTCTGGAAAGTACTCCAACTTCGGCCTAATACCAACTAACGTTACTGCACCTCATGAAACATATTGTTTAGAAAATATTTTAAGTCTTGAGTTCAAATTAATAATTTTAATAGTCAGCTTAACAGAGTTCTTGATCTGGTTTTCGTTAGTTCAAATATCAATACCTCGATTTTCCAATGTCATTCAGCAATCTCTCCTGTGAATAAGCACCATATTCCTTTGTTTCTTACAGTTGAATTCTACGAATTTCTTGAGTTCCATTGCATCATTCATCAATAAGCTTGTGACATAAAAATAGTGATCGTCGTATCTTCGTAGGCATTAAATAAACTAAGGATTGAGACTTACACGTGACTTGAAAAATTGATGGTTTTCACGGATATGTGCCAGCATTTCAATNTCATAAAAATAGTGATCCTCGTATCTTCGTAGGCATTAAATAAACTAAGGTTTGAGACTTACACGTGACTTGAAAAATTGATGGTTTTCACGGATATGTGCCAGCATTTCAATAATTTAAACGTAAAGGCTTTTATAAAACTGTTATAATTATGATAGATTTTATTCGAATTTTTGAGGCTAAACTGAAAGTTCTTGGTAAAAATAATGGGCCTCGTGCTTTAAAATTGAACAAATTCTTGAGTTAGAGCTCACTCCGCTTTTAATGCAAGAAGCATATTGTTTTCAAAAATTTCAGATGTTTCTCAAACTTAAAAAATTCTAACTACGACCTGGATTTAGATGAAAAAACGCGACGGATCAAGAGTCACTGTAGAGTTTTCTTTGGCAATAAATTATGTCATAGAAGAATTTTCATCGAGGTTTTCTGAACTCAAGGAGTTATCGGAAACACACAAATTTATTACGCATCCTGATGTGACTTCACCTGATAAACTGAAATTGTCTAAATTTGATTGGTTGGAAACCGAAGATTTTGAAATACATCTAATTGTGTACCAATGTAATTTAATATGGCCTAAAAACTTTGTCGAAACAAGGAAGGAGTTGGATGTATAGAATTGACAACAACCACCACGCTGTCAAGTATAAATAGCGGCAAATCAGCTGCACTTGATAGTAGTTGGTTGAATAAGGAAAATGAATTAGAAACAAGAGTTTACAGGGTGTACATAGCTCAGTGGTTAACGCTTCTGACTTTGCACTTCGAATACGCAGGTTCGATCCCTGCTGAAATCTAGAAAAAAGAAGTCTGATGAGGAGATGTGGTGATCTCCGAAATAGCTGCTATAACTTCTACCGCTTAGACTTAGTTGCTTTTTCAAATTTTCCTAATAAACAATCGTGGGACAAAGCTCAATAAAAATATTTAAAAAAAATTAAATAAAATGTTAATAAGCCACAATAACATTGAAAAATTTCTATTGAGTCTTCCTAAAACTAATATTAAAAATCAGCTAATGCGGTAAAATCTATGATCTACCAACCCATGTTTGCGTGTCTTAATATTTACTAGTAAACTCTAAGATTTACTAATATACGGGCTTTTAAAGTAACAGACAGTGTTGCCACGGACAAATTTTTTTTTCCTACCAAGACCGACCAAAACCTACCAAAATTAACCAAACCTAAAACATTGCTAGTACAATAAAAACCAATTATGTTATTATTATTACGTCGGGAATACTCGCGCTGCGCCGTAAAAACATCTATTGAGCTAAACCGTACCTTATCGCTTGTTTTCATTTTGTCAAATTCAATGACATTTGTCGTCAAATAAGTGAAAACACATTGTCATGTGGAAATAGAAAGCGGTATATCTATTGATTTCGATCAGGATAGGTCTTAAGCCATATAAATGCGCTGCTAAATCGGCTATCTGTTTGTTTTTGACCCACTATATCATAGATGTCACCAGCCCACAAAACATGCAAGCGCATTTGGGCTCCACGCTTTGCGAGACAGTCAGCCCTTTCGCTACATTCGAACCCTTCATGTCCCCGAACCCATTACAGCGTTATGCTATTGTGGCCCCCCAGCCGTCCAAAAACCTTGATTCCGTTTTAAAAGAGTCTAAAGTCTTTACCTCTGTCTTACTATCCGACATAATATTTACTCTGGCCCATTTCTCCTTCTATCAAGAAGTTTGAATTTTGGTCCAAGTATGCCTGCCCAGTACTCCCGCCGTCCATCGCGATCCGTCGGTATACCATACTTGGGAACCTTCAATCATAGTTACTATCGCTTCACAGCAGTCTCTTTCAGGAATTCTGACCTTGTAGGTTTGTAGAAAGATGACTTGGGATAATCTAGGAATGGCTTGAGAACCTCCCAATGACTCCGAAGGTCTTGCTGATCGTATTGGGTAGCCGTAGTGTGCTCCAGTAGNCCACAGCAGTCTCTTTCAGGAATTCTGACCATGTAGGTTTGTAGAAAGATGACTTGGGATAATCTAGGAATGGCTTGAGAACCTCCGAAGGTCTTGCTGATCGTATTGGGTAGCCGTAGTGTGCTCCAGTAGGCTTCTTTTTCTCTTTTTCAATCAGTAGGTGCTCAAGGTGACACCCGCGTTTACGTGCCTAGTTTTTGGCCACTAGGCCAATGCCTCACATGTAGACACTTTACTTCCGTATTGAAATACCAATACGGTAGTTGTGGTGATATTCCCCAAGTCTTGCCATGAGGTCTATAACAGGCCTTGTCGGTGACATTCGAGAGATGCGAATTCCAATTGAGCTTTCGCCTCTTCTGATAATTAAATTTCTGTCCCTGCTAAGGTGGGTCTAGTCCAGTGGTGCACAGCGCTGGCAGAGCTTCCAATACAAGTGAAACATTTTTGTCTCAGTATGTGTGTACTCAAAAAAACAACTTGCGCATGAACTACTTACTGCATGAAGTGCGAACGCAAACTGGCTGGCTGCTAGCGTCGCAAAAGTTCGGTAGCTTCGTACACACGACTTGTACGTGAAAGCCGAGTGGCTCCATTTGGCTCACGTGTTCACCACTGGTCTAGTCAAGTTGACTTTCCTTCTTTTGTTAAAAGGCAAAATGGTGGATTTCAGTGAGTTTATTGGCAAGCCCTTTTAAGCGCACCAATCTTCGGTACATATACATAAGTATCAAACATGGCCTTTAAACATTAATAATGATGATATTATCATCTCGAACACACTCTTTTGTCATTAAGGGCAACAGAAAGTTTGTTTCTTTGGTTTAAAATGAGGTATGTAATCTAATATCTTATATACATATATAAATAGGCAATCATGTTTTCTTTACACCCCTTTTACGGCTAAACTATACTTCTAAGGTATAAACAATTACATATGTATCATTAGAAAGGTATTTTGATGCTGATGGGCAGACAATTTTTAAAATTCCAAATTAGTTGTATATAAAGCGAAAAAAAACAAGTAATTTTTAGCAAAAAAAACCTATATTCAACAATTTTTATTGAGCTCGATGCCGTTTTTAATGAAAAACTTATTGGGGAAAAGCAACAATAATTTGAAAAAAACCGACTTAAAAAAAATATATATATATCTATATATTTCATGATTCAATGATCGGATCTAAACCAAATTAGCATGGGACCTCCTCTGATACACTTCCTTTCCGTAGAATTATCGAAGTTGGTTGACGTGGTCCAAAGTTATGCGGTAACATACGTAAAAAAAAACAAAAAAAAATATTCCGACGAACTGATAACCTCCTCCTTTTTTGGAAGTCGGTTAAAAATCAATTCAAAAGTGGCAGCTATACCAATGCAAAAAATGTGCATGGTTGGGCCGGAAATGCCTCCTAAATGTATGCTTTAATATTGATACTGACTTACAGAAACGTGCTAAGCAGCAGTTTAGGAATAAGATATATGTATGTACATGACTAGATTAAAAGACTCAAACAAGGAAGAAGGTAAAGTTGAGTATGTGGAAGAAGAAAGGGATAAATGCAGAGATTAAAATAAAAGTAAAGAAATCTAAACATAAAAACAAAGAGGAAGGTAAATTTAAATACTTAATATAATAGCAACGGTGTGGGTGAATATTTAGATAAAGAAAAGAATAAAGATAAAGATCTGAATTAAATTCAAGGAAGTTATAAATATAAACATTAAAAAGATACAAAAACGGCGGAGACAAAGATAGAGATAAAGGTAGAGACAAAAAAGATAAAAAGATAAAATTGAAGAATAACATGTTATGTTGTGCTGTGTTGTATTGTATAGTGTTGTGTTGGGTGATTTCTTGCTGTGTTATGTNGAAAAAGATAAAATTGAAGAATAACATGTTATGTTGTGCTGTGTTGTATTGTGTTGTATTGTATAGTGTTGTGTTGGGTGATTTCTTGCTGTGTTATGTGGTGTTGTGTTGTTTTGTGCTGTGTGATGTGGTGTGGTGTGGTGTTTTATTGTTTTGTATTATGTTATGTTATATTGTGTTGTGCTCGGCGTTGCCAGGTTGACATTTTTAACGTCATTTAGACGTTTTTTGTATCCCGTTGACGTTTGGACGTTTTTTGTGTAAAAAATGACGTTTTTTAACTTCCCAGTAATTTTTCTTTTTGACGGTAAGGGTCTTGTAAGTAGAACTGGTTTTGAATTACTTTCTTAAAAAATCTTTACAAGCTTTGTGTTTCGCAGCAGCTGCTTCAAAAGATATTTATTCTTTGGACACAGATGACTTAAATATGATGCAAACCAAGCGTACGCGCACTTTTTTTTTTGGATCTTGGACTAAGGATCCCGTGTTCAAAGGCTGGTTGTGTAAACACTTAAGGTTACGAGGCTTATTGTAATGTTTGCAATAGGCACATTAAAAGCCAAATCAGGAAAAGCTGGTCTATTGCAACACGCACGCTCGCAAAAGCATCAAAAAAGCTGTAGCGGCATAAAAAGTCAGAAAAAACTAGGCGACTTTTTAAGGCTTCATTNGAGCGTAAGCATCACATGCAAACAGCGTTGCCAGGTTGACCTTTTTAACGTCATTTGGACGTTTTTTGTATCCCGTTGACGTTTGGACGTTTTTTGTGTAAAAAATTACGTTTTTTAACTTCCCAGTAATTTTTCTTTTTGACGGTAAGGGTCTTGTAAGTAGAACTGATTTTGAATTACTTTCTTAAAAAAGCTTTACAAGCTTTGTGTTTTGCAGCAGCTGCTTTGGACACAGATGACTTAAATATGATGCAAACCAAGCGTACGCGCACTTTTTTTTTTGGATCTTGGGCTAAGGATCCCGTGTTCAAAGGCTGGTTGTGTAAACACTTGAGGTTACGAGGCTTATTGTAATGTTTGCAATAGGCATATTAAAAGCCAAATCAGGAAAAGCTGATCTATTGACTCGCACGCTCGCAAAAGCATCAAAAAAGATGTAGCGGGATAAAAAGTCAGAAAAAAAGGCGACTTTTTTAAGACTTCATTGAAAATGTAATGAACGCAAAAAACGCTGAAATATTGCTATGCTCCTTCTTAGCAGAACGTAATTTAGCATTTTCGACAACNAAGCTGTAGCGGCATAAAAAGTCAGAAAAAACTAGGCGACTTTTTAAGGCTTCATTTAAAATGTATCGAACGCTAAAAAGGCTGAAATATTGCTATGCTCCTTCTTAGCAGAACGTATTTTAGCATTTTCGACAACCGACCCCTAACCAAATACCTACTAGAAAAAAAAATTATTAAAAATCAACGCGATTATTTAGCCCATTCAAACTGGCACATTATTGCCCTGAAATTTAATGGGCTATCAAACTGCATATTCAAACAAATTCTAAAAAATCTGAATAAAAAGTTGAAAATCTAGCTGAAACTTTACNTTATCAAACTGCATACATAAAAAAATTCTAAAAAATCTGAATAAAAAGTTCAAAATCTAGCTGAAACATTACAGATTTTTTATAACTTTTTTCACAAAGTTTGAAATGTGGATTTATATTTTATTTGTTATATAATGAGCTTGGCTTTTATGGAAAAATAATAAACATTAAATAAACAAAAGAGAAACAGCCAAAATCGATCGAAATGTTGATGACTTAATCAGCTGGTCACAAGCATATGTATAAAATGATCTTAATATTAACGATCTCAAACCAGTTTACAATGAATTTTAAATGTGCTCTGTCGCAATGACATTTCAATATACCTTACATACATATCTATCTACCTTTGTACACAACAAAAGTTTAATAAGACGAATTTTTTGTACATTCATTTGAAAAAGACGTTTTTGGATAGGAAATAACGTTTTTTCAGACCAAGAGGGACGTTTTCTCATGCCGAAGACCTGGCAACACTGCATGCAAATACATGCGAGAGCGTAACAAAGCGAACGCAAATTCATTCAAACGTACNATATGTACCTTTGTATACAATAATATTACATTTACATTGAGCCCAAATGCGTCATTTGGGCGAGAANAGTAGAAATTTGATGCATACGACATCGCTGTTGGTGGAATGAACTTGCTACTGTGTATACATGCCAGTATAACCCTTCGATTTGTGAGAAGGTCCCTAGGGACCTTTTCGTATTTCATGTGCCTATATCTTTTTGTTCAATGCATTTTTGAAAAGAATTTATACATGTATTCCAAGAATAAATTAAGCTGAATCGTTTAAAATAAGTTTCGAAGGGATACGGGATCACGTTCGAGTGTTATTGAGATTTCAACATATATAGTACGGGGATTAGTGACAAGGTCCCTAGGGACCTTGTACAATTTTAGAAGAAATAAAAAGTTACTTGCATTTAAAAAAAAAAGAATTTATACATGTATTCCAAGAATAAATTAAGCTGAATCGTTTAAAATAAGTTTCGAAGGGATACGGGATCACGTTCGAGTGTTATTGAGATTTCAACATATATAGTACGGGGATTAGTGACAAGGTCCCTAGG
>NW_016157732.1:0-261 GCF_001687245.7 Rhagoletis zephyria | reverse complement strand
AGTTGTTTATCTTTTCTATTGTGACCTGTACTTAAAAATTAAATCGACTTTTGATGTGTAAACATCTTTGGTTTCGGTTGGGATAAAATTTGCAAAGCTGTAACGCATATCCCAGCACAAAATTTCGAAGGGCTTAGCATGTGTATTTCAGCATAAAATTTTTATTTTCATTAGAAGCACACTGTGTTTGCTTGCTAAATGGTTGCATACATTTAGAAATATGCATATTAAGAGGAAATGCGCTACAAATGATTATTACTT
>NW_016157731.1:209903-214425 GCF_001687245.7 Rhagoletis zephyria | reverse complement strand
TCTATCAAATTTCTGTTTTAACTTCGTCCCGTTTTCTCATGTGGGCCACTTGCTGTCTTAACATATCACTTTCAAAATGGCATCAAGCCAATCAGATCAATCTGTACCCAATGTAGATGGCGCAGTAAAATGAAAACTGAGTTGTCAAACTACGAAATTATAGCTATAGATATGTCAATTTGTCGTATTGTAGTTTAGTTTTCCACCAATCGACAGTATTTTTATCGAGATGAGCTCGTTTTTCTTTAGTACAGGCCTTCAATTTGGCTTTTTTAATTTCACATTTTTTAATGTCTCCACATTCTAAAATTATTTCTATTAATGTTGCTTGATATACTCCTTAACCGTTTAGCACCTGAAGCTAAAAGCCGGTAGCGTACACCCTGTAGCTCGTTTCTGTAACAATTCTCTACCGATTATTTCTCTACTGATAGAGAATATACGTCATTCTCTACTACTCATTAGCAGTAGAGAACAGCAGTGTTGCCGTTTTAGCCCTTTGGTGGCTAAATTTGGCTACCAAATTTTTTTTTTGGCCACAAAAATTTGAAATTGCCCCTAGCCCTTTTTTTAGCCCTTTTTAAAATTTATTCATCATTGACATTAAAATTTTTGTTTATGATTTTCATGAATTTAGCTCTTCGCTCATAAAGCGGACGCCTTTCCTTTAAGGCAAGTAAACATATGTCTATCTATGTTCCTTACGTTTCTGGGCCGTTATCGTATCCGTTAACGATTTAACTATACATTAAATTATGTGTTACACAAAAAGTTTTTTTGTTGAATAAAATATTAATTCTTTTCAGAGTTCATTGTTTTTCTATACCAGTAATTATAGAAAATGTTTGCGTGTATACTTACATATTTTACTAGCAGTGCTTCTCTACACCAAATATTGAAAAACGAATGAAGAGTCCTAGAATTTTTCTATATGAAAATTTATCATTTGTTTTATTTCAAAATTTTTGATTCTTTATTTTAAATCTTAATCCAACACATTTGGATATACAACATTTTTTGTTTTTCCATCTTGGGTATGAATAAATAAACAATTTGGAATGCCAACTCTTGAACAGGCCACGTATAGCTACAAATTCCAGTAATCTACCACAAATATTTCAAGAGATATACCAGAAGAAAATTTTTGTTAGTATGGGTGGTGCCACGCCCCCTTTTCCGAATTCGGGGAAACTTAACCCAAACCATCTGCATAATAGCCCGACTATGCCGTATAAATTTGGTTGAAATCTTGCACTTATTCTTTATATATAAGATGTGAGGTACCACGCCCTCTTTTCCAATACCGCCCATTTTTATCCATGAGTATGGAATTATTTGTTATACCTCTATACCAACTTCCAGTACTCTACGACAAATATTTCAAGAGATATACAACAACAAAATTTTAGTTAGTATGGAAGGTGCCACACCCCCTTTTACGAATTCGGGCAAACTTCACATAAACCATATGCGTGATAGCCTGAATATTTTTATATTTTAGTTAGTATGGGTAGTGCCACGCCCCCTCTTCAGAATTCGGGAAAACTGCGCATAAACCATCTGCATGATAAATCGAATATGCCACATAAATTTGGTTGGATTCGGTGAAGCTGTTCTCAAGTTATGAGGTCACACCAAAAACGTGTACTTATTTTTATATATAAGATGTAGGTAAAAATATTTAGCTACCATTTTTAGCCACAACAACGATTTTTAGCTCTTTTTTAGCCCTTTTTTAGCTGGAATTTAGCTACCACTAAAAATGTTTCGCGGCAACACTGGAGAATAGTAGCCCGTTTCGGTAACTTTTCTCTACCGATTACTTCTCTACTGGTAGAGAAAATACGTCACTCTCACCTACTAATTAGCAGTAGAGAACAAGGCGGCGAATTCATATCTCAATTCGCCTTGGTAGAGAATTGTTACAGAAACGAGCTACAGGGCGGCGAATTCATATCTCAATTCGCCTTGGTAGAGAATTGTTACAGAAACGAGCTACTGGTTAGACAGACTTAGAGCCAATATTATCAACAATATTAGAGTGGAATCTCTGCCCATGTACACATTCGCATTCGCAAAATATTCGTATCATTTGATGCGAATAGGAATGCCGAATGCGAATGTGTAAAATGATGCGAATAATTCGCATAACGAATGCGAATGCAAATATTCGCAACATCCCTGGTACATACATATGAACCTACCTATGTGCATAAATGAAAGTGTTTGTTGACTGCGCGAGTCAAAGGTTTTAAATGACCAAGCAAAAAAATAGTATGAGAATAAAATGGCAATAATACATGAAATTTAATTGTAAGATTTATACAAATGTGTATATATGTATGTACATATATATATGCACAAACGTTTGCTTTTTATTTTTATGGCCCGATTTTACTACTAACCTTTAAAAAGTGAATTCTGCTGTTATAATGTGCCAATGCACTTCCAGGTACTAGCCAATTTATCACATGCTCTCATCTTTCCAAATAACAATAACTAAACAATCCACTTGCTGATATTAGGTTCATTCCTTATCTTTTTGGACTAAAATCTGAAAAGTGTCAAAATGCCAGAGCGTAAGCAAAATGCGCTCACTAAAAGAGAGTAACAGGAAAAGTAAAGGAACGCAAAAAACCAAATTTTTAGTCCAAAGAATGGCAACAACAAAACTAACGTCAAATAAGAACAGAAATGTATGTACAAAACACATTCACACAAGCACAAGCACAATAAACACTTGCTATATCAATTATTTTTTGCCTCCTTCCAATTTCAATTCATTTCTTTTACTTTTTAGATTATTCTCACTTTTTGCGTATTCTTTAATTTCCGTTAATTTAAATTCAGTTGAGTTTGACACTTTTCAGGATTTTGCCAGAAAAAATTCTTCTGACTAAATCTGACTACTTCGGACTGATGAGAGTCGCTCTCACTGACTGTTGCTCTCTCATTTTTGCTGTCATTTCCGAGTTAAGGAACGCTTTTTGGACTAAATCTGACTACTTCGGACTTTTTCTGACTATTTCTGGGAGATAAGGAACGCGCATATTGACTGACTCATTACCCAGCTCGTGTCCGTAAAAGCCGGTATCGTTATTGTCAGTCTGTCGCTAAGAAAACAACAATTTAACATTCAAATACTTATGTATGTATGTGTGTTTTTGTTTCATTTTCGTTTTAAGCGCTTAATCACGGATTTTCAAATTTAATATGAATGTAAATTTCGCATAAAAAGCAATAATTGAAGTTCGTAAAACTGTGGTTCATCTTTCAAGCTGCCCGCAGACAAGTTCCATTGTATTTTATCACTGACAACATTTAAAAATTGGTTTAAGAAAACAAAAAACAAATATGTATGTATTAGGGTGTGCCTTATGTGCCGAAGTATTTGTTTGTTGCTTTATACTCAGCCTGCAATATCAAAAGCCTACATATTTTGGTAGAAACGAAAGCACCATTAGATATTTATACAAGTAATTTTTAGCAAAAAAAAACCGACTTCAACTCTCATATAAAAAATAAATAATATAAAAAAAAACTTTTTAATATACAACGCTTTTATAAATGGACTAAAAAGTAGAAAATAATACTTCTCAGTCCCATAGAATTTGTTTTGATAACTTTTGATTTTGAAATTTTAGCAAAAGTCATTATAAACAATCTATGAAATTGAAAATGAAAAACGTGGAGCGCATGCAATACAAAGCATTCGATTTAATTGACAATAGTCAAACTACATAACGTAGACCTAAAATTTCTACAGCGAAAGTAGAACTTTGAAATCGATTTTAAGCGGTCGTTATTCATATACCCACATACATACATACATATATTACTTTTCATATCAATTCAAGTGTATTACATGCGCCCCACGCTTTTCATTTTCAATTTCATAGATTGTTTATAATGACTTTTGCTAAAATTTCAAAATCAAAAGTTATCAAAACAAATTCTATGGGACTGAGAAGTATTATTTTCTACTTTTTAGTCCATTTATAAAAGCGTTGTATATTAAAAAGTTTTTTTTATATTATTTATTTTCTACTTTTTAGTCCTGTCTGAATAAAATTTTGCAATAGATATTAAAATAATTCAACGATATTAATAGAAAGGTGCACACACATGCATTTACATATGTATGTACATACAAACGAGCACCAATTAATTTTATTTAAAGAATGGCGTCTCGTCTATTTCCGGNGACACAACAGGTTCCCCAGAGCAATTCGCTCGAGAAAGTGGTACCCGGTACACGTAATACGCGGCACACAGCACAACAATCCGCCAAAACAGGCAACCCGGCCCAAAATTACCACCGTAGAAGGCAGAAACCCCGAGCGGCAGTGCAGGAGCCCAAGAATTACCCTTAAAACGGCCACAGGAGCTTAAAAAGACCAACTGGTCCCCAACTGGTCCGAAGGTAAGTAGTTTCGGACTAGTCCCAAACTGGACCCAACTGCTTACCGGCTGGTCCCCGACTGGTTACCAACTGGTCCCACGAACTAGTTACCAACTGGTC
>NW_016157731.1:182584-209567 GCF_001687245.7 Rhagoletis zephyria | reverse complement strand
AAAAAAAAAAAAAAAAAATATTCCGACGAATTGATAACCTCCTCCTTTTTTGGAAGTCGGTTAAAAATAGCGAAAATATGAGTCATTCATTAGCCCCTTCTTTTCAGAATTGTGTATAAGATTTCACAATAGGTAATTTTCTGAAAATTACAAAAAAGTGTATTTCTTATATAAAAATGAAGTAGCTAGCTATAGCGCTTCGTGAAGAAAAAATCTAAATATTTCTTGCGAAAATGGCAGTGGTTTGAAGAAATTAAGAGGAAATTTTTATTAAAATGTTAAGTTCATTAAATTTGTAAATTAAGAACGGGACATTGAATCAAAAATTGTCGGCTAAATCGGTCCAGTAGATCTTCAGATATCGTGTACAGCAGTTTTAAAACAGTCGTTTCGAGAAAAAAGCAAAAAAAAATGTCACCGCCTTTTGGCGCTTTTCTACTACTCCGACTTTTAACTCTTGTAACTTCTGAAGAACATATTTTGAATTCGCCATAAAAAAAAATCTTTTTTTTTCAGTACAGTAGTTTTGAGAGTTTTTCAATAAAATAAAGGAATTATTGGTACTAGGTATGTGTACCAGTTGTACACCACGCGACAAAATGATATCTACGTCTAACAAAAACCATGTAAACCCGAATTTTTAACTTTGTACAAAAATTAGCAAGAACTATGTATATTTTTATAGAAAAAATTCGAAAAATTTGGTTTGGAAAATATAAATAAATAAATCGTTAAACCATCAGGGTATACTTATTTTTGACGCTCACTGTATATGCATTTTTATAACGTGTTTCCACTAACAATTCGCTGTTAGCTTATATCGTTTTTCATCATAAATTTATACTGCTACTACTATGCGTTAACAAGTTTAGGTAGCAAAAAAAGTAATTTTTCGTATAAATGCAGTATTTTGTAAAAAACGTATCCATTTTTGGAATTGAAAAAAGTATTATACTGCTAAAAAAAAATTATAGATCGAGCGTCATTCATAGCCTAAAATGTTCTAAATATTCAGTTAAAAAAGTTCGGTTTTTTTTAGAGTTTAGAAATTAACTATATTTTTATTTTTGTTTTGTTATCCTACAAAAAAAATAGGGAAAGAAATAAAAATGTTTGCATATATTGCGAAAAATTCTTTTTGCCGTGAGTGTGCGTATAATCGAATACCTAATTTAAAGTAGTAAAGTTATATTTTTCAAACCGCCTCGCACCAATTAATGCACACTTTAGGGCACTTGCTTCGCATAAAACCGATAATGATTCGTAATGTTTTTGGACAAAGGGTTTTGATACAAATTAAGCACCAAAATTAGTACATATGTACATATATTCAAATATACAAGGTGCACCCTAATAAGCACTATATTTCGGCACGCATAGCATGTACATACATGCAATATTTTGCGTAATGAAAAAAAACGTACAGCTTTAAGGACTTTTCTTCAATACCCAATAACTCTGAACAATACATAATCTTAAATGCTAAAGTACAATTTATGATAATCGCACTTATTCTTCACTATCACGCACTGTGTATGCATACATTTTTACATACATATGTACGTAGGAATGTATGTTCGATACAATGAATTTTGTGCCTACTGTCTGCGTCTGACGCATTCATTGCAAGTTGTGTAGTTACATACGAAATCATTTCCGATGAGCAACTGGCAATGTCGCGCATATTAATGAGCTTGTTGAGTTCGCGTCGCAAGCGCAATGGCTAATTTTAAGTTTACTTTTTTTGTGGCTTTTATTTTTATTTGTATACATATGTTTTTAAAACTTACAATCATTCTACAGCGAAGGTGCCTTCAATTTGGCGAAAGGAAAACAAAAGTTATGTAAATTTTTGTTTAGAACTGAAATAGTAAACGAATGATGGATACGAATGATAGATTTGTTTGTGAGAAATGTTTAGAAATGGCTTTAGTAGTCAACGGTTAAAAGAACTAATATGTATTGTATATATAAGCCATTTTACTGAATCCATTTAGAATTATAGACTTTACAAGTATTTAGCAAATAAATAACATTTCCATGTATCTACAGTAAGATACTTTTATATTATAAGAAATTATAGACTAAAAAAAATTCAGCATATGAAAATTGTTTATTTATCCATCTTAATTTGTTAAGTTTACTACACATAAATAATATAAGCAACTTCTACTTCGCGTCCATACAAAAAAGAAATTTTCCATATTATTTGCATCGTTTCGCACAAACTACTATAAAATTTACTTTATTGTTATAAGCAGTACAAAAAATATGAATGTCGCACATTTTTTTAACATCAACGAAAATAAATTTTTAATGCTGAAAGCTTTTAATTGCCATACACTAATCTATATGTATTTGAATGTTCGTGTGCAGCTCAAGCAATTTCAGTTCTGTTCTGTTTCTTTTGCTGACTTTCGCATCTTTTGTCTGGCATGTGCTGATTGGTAATGGTGCTAGCGGTGTTCGTGAACGCAATAATCATCGCATTGTTATTCATAATTTTATTTATTTTTCCTTTGCACAATTATTTGCTTATTTTTATAAATACAATATTTATTTGTGCCGTATTGTGTCGAAAGACAATCCACGACAGCAGTACACATTTCGTGCATTCAAACCAATACGATCACCAGAGAACATTCACTGCATTCGACAAGCACTTCACCATCCTCGCCATCAGCAGCGCCAGCATTCAGAATGTCTTCATCATAACCAGTCGTTTCACTGCCTTTGTTGTTGTTGCTGCTACAAATCGCTGTAGATCCACTCACAGCCCCACTGTCAGCGTCTGCTTGACTACTTGGCTTATCGATGCCATTATCGTAACGTTTTGGTTTTTGTTGTATTTGTTGTTCCTCTCCTGTTTGTGTTTGCATCTGGTCGTTGTTAGCGCCGTTGTGGTTGCGGTTACTGTTGAGTATTTCACTATCCACTGACTCATCGACTATATACTGACCGCCACATCGGCAATCATATGTATAGTACCAATATGTGCCACCCTTAGCACCGATGCTCTCGCTGTCGCCATTACATTCGCCATTGTCACTGCCACTGTCATCGTTTGTTGTTGTGGCAGCACAACGTTTCATGTCCGCTAGCGTTAAACGCGCAAAAATATTACTGTGGGCCTGGAGCTTTGTCAACATCAATTCAGCATCGTAGAGGCGTCGTTTAGTAGGATCTTTGAGTGTATTCCATGCTTCATTTATGGCAACAAATTCTCTACTGTGCTGATCTGAATACATAGCCGTTGGGTTTTCGACAATTGGGTCAACAGTAGCTGCAGAAGTGGACGCAGCATCATTAGTTCCGCTGATGGTATTATCAAAATGCGAAGTAGCTGTTGTTGTGCTAATGCTATTGGTGTTATAATGTTGTAATTTATCCGGATGACATTGTAGAACTAATTGTTTGTAATTACGACGCAGCTCTTCGAAGCTTGCTGTTGGCGGGGTCTTCAAAATTTCATAGTAATTGCGCGCAGACATTATTTATAAATTTTACTTTAAGAGCACGGCATCTATGATAAAATTAGCTAGAATTAGTGGTTTTCCAGAGCTCTCTTATATTTTCCACTACCTCAAGTTTTTATTTAGTTAATATTTTGAAGCCTGCAAGCAAACAAAATTAGATGTAATAAAATTTAGTACTTTTATCGAACACTATAAATACTTACTTTGTAAATGTTGAATGAAAAGCGGGAAATATATATGTAGGTATTATGTATATTTTATGTAGTTAGTAATGAGAATTGGATTTTCATAACAGACTTTTATATTCAAATAAATGCACTGTTTTTGAAGAATATTTTCAATATGTTGCCAAAGTTTTCGATTCTTATGACTCACAGGACACACCCATATTTGAAGGAGAATAATGTAAAGAATTTGATGGCAAGTGCATATGTACGTATATGTATATGTATTTATGTACTTGGGTAACGTGTTGCAAGTTATTTTTTATGCTCCACCCAGGCCACCCAAATAAATGCCTCGAGCGACACTCCTTTTTTTGGAAGAGAACAAATGTATAAACGTTTATAACGAGTAGGAAATTAAAAAAAGGAAACAATAAACGCGATTTATCGATCGCGCGCAAATAATAACAGCAGGTCAATGACAGCTTACCAGGAACAAGACAACGTTAAGTCAGGTGCCATAGAAAATGTTATAAATAATTGGGAAAACGCATACGTTCTGCAGGCATATAAATATATACATACATACCCTTGTGGTCAGCTGATTAAGTTAAGTGCCATTTTGATCAGTTTTGGCTATTTTTCTTTTGTTTGTTTAATGTTCATATTTTTTTTTTTTTATAAAAGTCTAGACGATTACACAACCACCACCACGCAAATCCACATTACAAACTTCGCACAAAAATTACAAAAATTCAACAGACTTTAACAACTACACACAAAAAATTTAAAATTTTTATTCAGAATTTTCAGAAATATTTTTGGTATGCAGTTTTATAGACCATTAAACTTGGGTAGGTAATAATTGTTGGCGGCCGCTGTGGTGTAATGGTAAGCAGTGCGTGCTTCCCCTCCTCAGCGACTGGGTCGAAGGAGAAGCTCGGCCAAACACTTACATATTTGAAAGCGCCAATCTATTATTATTATTGTTGTTATTGTTTTTGCTGACGGTGCTAGGCCTTGTCTTCCATATTAAAGAAATTATCGAGCATACTTTATATTGAAGAAAATGCACAACAAAGTCAGCCAAAAAAATTTTAAAAAATCAACGTGAGGTTTTTAGCGCCGTGAAATTGGCACTTTAACCTCCTAAAATTTAATGAGGTATAAAACTGCATACCTAAAATTTTTCTAAAAATTCAGAATAAAAAGTTAAAATTTTTGTGTGCAATTGTTAGTTTTTTTTTTAATTTTTATAGGATTTGTACGAAGTTAGAAATGTGGATTTATGTGGTGCTGCTTATGTAATGCCCAAGACTTTTATAAAAAAAATTATTATAAGCATTAAATAAACAAAAGAAAAATAGCTAAAACTGTACGAAATGTCAACCAGCTGACCAAAAGTGTATACATATGTATGGATATATCTCTGTTCGTATGGAACAGTAGCTTACGTCGAAAGGTTGGCTTTAGTATAATGCGGCATTCGATTGCGAATGACTCACTGGCGCCGAGCCGTTGAAGAACTTTTGGCTAATAAACGTGCAGAAATAGTTCCGATACTAGCAAGTCAATATTTTTATTAGGTCTCATCAAAAAATTCCTTGTGGTTTAAAGAATAAAGGGAATGCCGCATTATATTAAAGCCAGCATAGATATAAGCTGCTGCTGTCGTTGCTTGAGCTAATCTGCTATTTTGCCAGAATGCCAGGCCACTCGATCAATTTGGTGAATACCACTACTGATTTATCGGCGAACCAGTTGGTCAAATACTAGAAGTTAGTTGTAAATAAGCCGTATGTAGGCAAGTTGGTAAATTTTGAGGAAATGAAAACTGTTTACCCAAAACTTTACAGACTTTCGAAAAAATACTATCATTTAGTTGGTACCTCGGTGCCTGCTGAGCGCCTTTTTAACCGACTTCACAAAAAGGTGTTTTTGTTTTTTTTTTTTATGTATGTTACTGCATTTCTATAATTCTTTTTTTTTCAATGAAAGGTGTTACCTCGCAGGGGTCCCATACTAATTTGGTTTAAAACCAATCATTGGATCATGAAGAAATTAGCGATAATGTTAAATGTTTATATGAGAATTGAAGTCGGTTGTGTTTTTTGCTTAAAAAAATTACTTTTTTCAAAAGCTGGCGCTAATTTTATTTTTTGTTTTGGTTAAATAATAAATAATTAGCAAAAATACTCGTTTTAATTCATTTAAGGCAAATTAACAAGAGAATTAGAATTTTTTTATGGAAAAATGTTTTTGTGAATACTCATTGCAAAAAATTCGTTTAATCGATTATTTTTCAGTTGCAATCATTATTAATTTTTGCTTGTGATTAATCATATGATTAACTTACCGATAATTATACTTTTTTGCCATCCTTAAGTGCGAATATTTCCATGGCAATACAAGGTCTTCGAGGTTCGAAAATCTGCATTTTGCCAGTTCCGACAAAAGTTGATAGGCAAAATCTGCCAGAGAAAATACCCTAGTCAGATAGTATATTATTCGGTATTTAATGATGAGCAAGTACAGCCTAGATGCATGATGAAGGTACCTGCGTTACGCTGAGTTAATTTGGTAACGTAGATCTCTTGATAGAGAACGATTGAAATATTCCATACTGCTGATCATATGGGAATGTTGGCATTCATATAAATTTAAATCAATGGTTATATCCTTCCAAATTAAGCAGAATACTTCGATTTTAAATTACTTGAACATGCATACATAGATATGACAACTCACTGACGACCTAGTTTTCATAACGTCACTGCTTGCTACATCTTTTGCAGGGAATAACATACCTACAGGCACATATGTATGAACGCTTATGTACTTATGTAGGTATGTACTCTATACGAATGCGCACTATCAAAAAATATATTCGGCACAAATTCAATAACAAGGCCAAAAAAAAGTTACTAAAATGGGAAACCAGTTTGTTGCAAGAACAGCAATAGTTATAAAAACAATAGCAACACCATACTAATATAAAAAGTAGCATCAAGAAATTACGTTGACCCAATTCAACTTGGCTGGCTAAAGTAGTTGGGGACTACAGCAGTTGTTACAACCAAATACGCATACCACTTAGTGTCTGCAAGGGGAAGAAAACGTTAAAACACAAAAGTAGGTAAGAGGAAAATGTGGATGTGTGACATTTTCCTTGAAACGGCTAACTCTAAGGTACATATATAGTGGATTTAAATACCCTAATTATTTAAGCGGCGAAAGTATGTATATAAATAGCTCTGGGCAAGGCAGTAAAGTAGTTTTGACAGTGCCGTAATCGCCATGAACCGGCTTTGTAGGGAGATAGCTTAAAAGTTTGGCTGACAAAATGAACGAATGATAAAAAAATATACCGTAGTGTAAAAATGCGCGGTTGAGGGCGCATCATTTTATAATCTTTTCAACACAAATCAGTCTTAGATGCTTAAAAGTTACATATATCTCTGTGTATATAAATATTCCTTGAGTTTGCTTCATCGCTTTAGACTAGCGAAATTTTTCGGCGTCATATATATGTTTTAAGAGCACAACATGTGACTTCCAAAAGAGAGCTAATACAAAATATATCCGCAAAATCGGAAATGTTAATCGCAAAAATGCTGATTATCTTAACAAACAATTCGCAGCAATATTACCTAATATATATAAAGATATATTTATATGTATCTGTTTATAAAATTACTTGTTCGTACTTACTTGCCTTTTTTGGGAATATCGCTGAGTTTGTGCTCCTCCCACTTGGAAACCAAATCAAAGCACGGCAATAAATCAAAAGTTCCACTGCACAACACGTTCTTCACTCTGTTGGGTACACTTTTTCTATGAGATGCTATTATTTATCTGCACATCTTCGGTCTTCCTGTAAAATTTTGATCAAACCTTAAATTTGGTTTAAACATTTATCCACTTCAGTGAATGGAAGCTCGCGAAAACGAAAGATTTCGATGAAACACGCACACCGTACACAAGTTTATTATGAGAAATTTTCTAAGAAACTGACAGCATTGCCAACACCGCTGCTGTCAACTGAAATGTCAAAAAACTTTTGACAGCAGAGAAAAAACTACAAAGTATGCAGTGTTGCATTATTGTGCATATTTTCGACGTCAAACTACAAGGTGATGAGAAGGATAAAAAACCAATTTGAACCGCCATCCATTTTATTTTATTTAATTTACAAAAACTCCTGTTGATAGGATATATTTGAAACATAAGTAAGTGCTCAACGTTAGCTTATCAAATATACAAACTGATTTTCTAAAACCTGTATTTGATTTAAAACCATAACGACTAGCTTTTAAATTTAGTACTGCAGCATCACTGCTACATTAATTGCTGTAGCACTCAGTGTTGCCAGAAAAATTTTCCTTCCGGTTAATGAATTAATCTTCAAAAAACCAGGAAATATCTTTATTGAAGATTTTATAACAAAAAAAGTTAATTTTTTATTATAATTTGGTTTTGTACAGCAATCATAACACATTTTATTTGAAAAACAAAAAAACAAACGAGTTCATGAATTCAGAACAGATTTATTGACTAGTTTACAAAACAAACAAGTATTTTTACTTTTACTTGTATAACCACATAGGGAGACGTTCCCACTACAGTCGGGTCTACGTAACCGGAACGACCCAGATTTATATCTGGCCAAGGACTGTCACTCCAGCAACACTCCCCAAAAACCCTTTGGAGAACTTGTATGCTGCTACAACAAGAACAACAACAACTAGAACCACAATAGCCCAACTTCTGTCTGACAACTGCAGCAGTTTAAACTCATACTTGAGCATATTAGACGCAGATGGGCCAAATGAGTGTCCGACATGCGGAGAGACACCCCACGACTCGAAACATCTCTTCGTATGCCCGGAAAACCTGACAAAGCTAACGCCTTTTCCCCTGTGGACAGACCCCGTTGAGGCTGCTCGCTTACTGGGGAATCCGTTAGTTGAGCTTGACGACAACGACTGATCTGGACGCAGTCGATGTCTCAATACCTTATTATTGCGGGGTACAAATAGCAATTACGCGGCTGGAAAACAACAAAGCTGCTGGAACTGACAGCCAGCTGAGCTATTGAAGTACGGCGGCGACAAGCTGATAAGGTGCATGTAAACTCTTATGTAAAATTTGGACAGATACGCGTCCGATGATTGGAATTTAAGTGATCTCTGCCCAATCCACAAGAAAGGCGACTACGCCATATGCGCCCACCACCGCTGCATCAGCCTTTGTGTGAAAGGCTGGAGCCCACCGTCAACGAGCTGATTGGGCCTTATCAGTGTGGCTTTTGTCCTGGTAATTCCCCAGAGATCACGTATCCACCACACACCAAATATTGGAAAAGATCCGCGAGAATAGGTTCGACACACACCACCTATTTATAGATTTCAAAGCCGCTTTCGCCAGTATGAAAAGAAGTTGTTGATACCATAATCTCTAGTAAGTAATAATGTCAGCCCTGCAATCCAAGGGAGAATCACTCATGCCACCTAGTGGTACTTTGGACTGAATAGGCATTTGAGAAGTAAAGTCCTCTCTCGTCGAAAACACACACAAAAGTGACACAACTCAAAATTACACGTTCGTCAGAATATGCGAAAATCTATTTCGTAGCACATGCTAATCATATGGGCAAGGCAGACTTTACCTAAGGTTTTTTCAATAATTTATAAAAAAAAAAAATTGCTCCAGATTTTGCTGAAAGGTAAATAAAAGCTCTGTAAATTTTTAGTGAATTTTTTCAAAAATGCCAAATTTTGAGTTGTGTAACTTTGTAAGATCGTGTGCGATATGTGAAGATCACTCATAAAACTACATCGCCTTGCTTTAGGATCTATGCAACACGGGAACAAAAAGCACCGGCCCTACGGCGCACAGTGGGGCAAAAAATTTGATGTGAACAAATTAATTTTGAAAGCCCAAATATGAACAGATTTCAAGTTTTTTTTTTAATAAAATATAATTAAATTTTGCGTCGAACTATCCGCAGCGATTTTTTAAAAAGTTCCAAGTTTTTATTTATTTGTGTTGAAAAATTAACGAAAAAAAATTTTACGTTTAAAAGCTTCAACTTTTTTGGACAATACTTTAAATTAATTTCAACTGTCTGCAATTATTTAAAAAAGTACATATTCGTAAACATTTTTCTATAGGACACATTTAGTTAAAAAAGTTATTTAATTTGTTATCTTTTGTTTAAAATTTCGAAAATATCGGTGCAGCTGCTCTCGACTATTTCGAACAGAGAAAAACGTCAAAAAAAAAAAAACATACATATATATTAGTATAGATAACAAATGAAATACATTTTTTAACTAAATCTATCCTATAGAAAAGTGTTTATGAATAATTTTTAAAATGATTGCAGACATTTGAAATTAATTTCAAGTTTTTCCAAAAAAGTGGAAGCATTCAAACGTAAAATTTTTTTCTTTCATCTTTCAACATAAATAATTAAAAATCCAGAGCTTTTTTAAAAAAATCGCCACGCATAGCTCCACGCGAAATTTGATTATCTTTTCTTAACAAAAAAAAGAACTTGAAATCGGTTCATATTTGGGCTGTCAAAATTGATTTTGTCCACAGCAACCTTTTTTGCCCCACTATGCGGCGCCAAAGGGGGTTATTATCGAACTCATGCTCTACTCGTAGCTATCTATGTAGTTATAATCATATATTATATATAGTACATCCATAAGTATGTAGTGTAGTTAATTGCCAAAATTTCTTTGTGGTGAAATGCACCTCGATATTTATTAGATAGTCCGCTAAAAACAACCAATCTCATCAATTAACCATGAAATCATTTAGTTAAGTTTTAAATAAAAGCCAGAGAGATAAAAGCCGCCCTGTTTGTTGATTAGAAACATAACATATACTACTGCTACGTATGTACATATGGAGATATTTATGCATGTGTAAATATGCACAAGATAACGTCACTGTATGATCCCTGCAGCAATTCACACTCGCCCTAGGTTAGCCCTCAGATAGTCTCTATTGCTACCAGCACTAGTCCCTCATAATTCCCCTGCCAATAGTTTCAACTGCCATTTTAGCATTGGCGTGTCATTGGAAAAGGACCGGTCCAATCAACACTGACCGTAAAATAGTCCTGGACTAGTCCAATTTTGGAGATTTTTTTCGTTGGAGTAAGATTGCGTTCTGCACTTCGCAGATGCTTTTTCATAATTCGGAAATACACAAAAAAAAATAACATTTTATAACCATGTTGCTTCTGACGGCATTTGAACCCGGACCCTCCTGAAAGCTAACAAATAATGGCAAGCATCTCTGCGCACTGGGCTACAGCCTCACAAATGTTCACTTTGCATCAAGGCCAGACCAAGCGATTGGGACATTTACAGGGTAGTGTTCTTTAAATTTTTTTTATTGAATTGCAAGACAACATCACCCTGTCACTGCCAAACTGTGCGTCTATCTCTAGGCCGGTTCCTTGGGGGCTGACTGGTCGAAGGCTGAAATTTTGCGATGCAAGCAAATGTCCAATTCTGATCAGTCAAATTTTAACCAGTGAAGTACTAGTCCTTAACGGAAAATTGGCCGCCTTATTGCTGCAGGGATCGTTTCTCGCCTTTGTTTGGGTTTTTTTCATGAATTCAGCAGTGCAGCTACCCAAACAAGAATCAGTTTATTGCAGGCCATACGCCAAATAGGACGTAGAAAAGAAGCGTAGTAGTAGTCAATATTGCTCTTATTCACTCTTATACCGGTTCATATACGACTTACATATATGTATATTATAAACATTTAAATACTTGTTGTTCAAAGTGCAACAAAATAACATATGTAATTACGTTAACACATTTAAGTGAAAATGATTGTGCTACTCCTTGGTCTACTGCTGGTTACAATACTTTTCTGGTTGATCAGACAGCAGTATTCTTATTGGAATCGTCGTAATTTTCCCACCGATCCGGATACGCATATTCCTTGCGGTTGTTTGAAATCGGTGGTGAAACATGAAAAATCTATGGGCGTGGCAATTTATGACGCCTACTTAAAGTCAAATTCACCATTCGTGGGCGTTTATTTACTCTTTCGACCGGCGGTGCTAATACGCGATCCCGAATTGGCGCGACAAATACTTATACAAGATTTTAGTAGTTTTCACGATCGTGGCATTTATGTGGACGAGAAGCGTGATCCCTTGTCATGCAGTTTATTTGGTTTACGCGGTCAAAGTTGGCGCTCGTTGCGTCAGAAGCTTACACCTTCCTTCAGTTCGGGCAAATTGAAGGCAATGTTTCACACTTCCGACGACATTGGCAATAAAATGATTGCACATCTGAATAAAGTGCTGCCGGAGGAGGGTAGCGCAGAGTTGGACTTGAAAGATGTATTTGTGACGTGAGTATGAGTCCAAAATGAGTCTACGTACTACTCGTTACTCTCTGAGTCATACAAATAACAAGAAAAAAACTACGAATTGATTCTATGCTTATCTATTTATTCCACAGCTATGCCATTGATATTATCGGTTCTGTTATCTTTGGTTTGGAAATCAACAGCTTTGAAGATCCCAAGAATAAATTCAGAACCCTTGTACACAAAGCGCGCCGTAACAATTTGTTCAGTGCCAATTTTGCAATGTTTATATTCTTGTGCCCGTCGTAAGTACTTATATGATATGTGTAGCTGATAATAAAATTAATAATATATATATGTATTAGGGTTGGGTTTTTTTTTTATCTGGCGTGACTCCTTACACTGTACTTTTTTTGTAGGTTAGAACTTCCATATCAGTAATACCAGTCATTTTTAAAAGACATTCGTAAGCCCTTTTCTTGTAAGCTCTTTTTTCTGCCTTTCCAAAGAAAAATTTAAAGATCTGCTAACTTGGGGGTATTTGCTCTATTCTGTTAGTCTTTTAGCAATAAGTTTTCTAAAAACACAGGCCAGCGAAATTTAACTTTTTACCCCCTCCAATAATTATGTTATTTTTTTAGAATATCTAGGTATAGTAAATTAGATTATACATCTTTGGGTTTTCTCAAGCACATCGATATTTGTTTGGATGAAAACACAAAAATTAATTTATAATTGAATTTTCAAAAAGAACGAGGTTATTAATTCGTCTGAATATTTGTTTATGTATGTCAGAGCAAAACATTGGATCAAGTGGACTCATTTCGATATATATATATATATTTTTTCTTCGTTAGATCCGCTCAATGGATCATGCAGAAATTTACGGCACTCCTAGATTTTTATATTCAAGTCGGCGTTTTTTTTGTTGTTAAGTAAAAAATTCAATTGTATGTTTATTTTCTTCTTTCCATGCAAATTGCATTCTAAAATATGTATAATTGTATACTTATTACTTATGTAAATGTACATACATATATTTTTATTTTTAAACGTATAAAAACTAAAAATTAAAAGAAAATTGTGTTAAAAAAATAAAAATAAAAGGTATCTAAAAAAAACACAATTATTAAAATTTCCAAAAGTTAAGTGATTTAAAAGCGAATATATTTCTTTTTAGAGCCATAACATCTAAAAATTAAATGAAAATTAAATTAAAAAATTATAATTATTAAAAAATTTAAAATAAGTTCCTACAAAATAAAAAAAATTGAAAACACGTTTCTTTTAAGAAAAATATAATCTTAAAATTAAAAGAAATCAAAAATAGGTTTCTATGAATTTTATGAAATTGAAAAATATATATATCGTCACCGGAAATGCAAAAACACGTAACAACATCGTTAATGAAATGGAAAAGTTATGATTAATATTTTAATTATTTTTTCATAAAATGATGTGGATAGTTGTAAGTCAATGAAATCCATCATATAAATCAAAAATTGAATTTTGAATTTTTTTATTAATGATGACTTTTTGCATTTCAACGATGATGTTTGTTACGTCTTTTTGCATTTCAGGTGACGATATGTAGATATATTTTTTATTTTTACAACGATAAAATCCAAGAGTGAAATTAAAAAAAGAAACATAAAAAATATAGTTTTCTAAGAAATTTTACAACAATAACATGTATTAATTCAAAGAAAAATAAATAAAAAAAAAACAAAAGAAAAAACTATATTCAACAATTTATATTGAGCTCGAGGCCGTTTTAAATGAAAATTTTTATTGTGGAAAAGCAACAATAATTTGAAAAAATATATATAATTGTTATAAAGGCCAAAAAATAACAAAAACAAAAGAAAAAACTTAAAAAATACACTGCCCGAGATCTCCAAAAACTTGGATCTTTCGAATCTTCGAATGTTTTTCTGACTCGGCCGTTGCGACTGCAAGATAGTTTTTTTTTGTAAGACTTTCATGCCAGAATAATGAATCTTTCAAACCGAGAGCATCGTGCCTACTGTCTTTCAATTGTCTTACAAAAGATTTACAATTAGCCAGAATTTCCATGTAAAAATTACATTCAGGGCTTCGGACGAGCATTTGTCCAAAGTTCCTATTATTCCTCAACTTCCTGCCTTAGGTTTACTACCCTGAATGTTATAAGGAGTTATTGCCTGATTGCCATAAACTCCACAGCGAGTTCTTTGGGGGTATATGTAGATAGGATACCCTGGCTGTAAATATGCATATATGTAGAAATTGGGGTTCAATATATGTAAATCTTAACACTAGTTTTCAATTGAAAATATCTGTGTAGAGCCACTACTTAACTTCTTTTTCTTCCCTATATGCACTTGACAGCATCATCAAATTCATGTTTCGTTTGGGTCTAAAAAACTACACAGCCGTTGGTTTGCGTGACATTATGAAAGAGACAATTGAATATCGCGAGAAACACAATATAGTACGCAAGGATATGTTGCAATTGATGATGCAGCTAAGGAACACGGGCAAAATCACCGAGGATGATGAAAATTGGACCACAAAACCCAATGCAGGTATGAAACGCTTGAAATCATGTCCCATATAGTATATATGTATCCGTATCTTAGACCTTGCCTATACATTCCCTTTCCCATAGCCACTGGCGAACAAAACGAATTCACTATCGACCACATTGGTGCGCAGGGTTTCATTTTCTATATTGCTGGTCAGGAGACTACTAGCTCTTCAGCTGCTTTCACCATCTTCGAATTGGCGCAATACCCAGACCTGTTGGCACGCGCCAAAAAGGAAGTGGATGAAGTGCTGGAACGCCACAACGGTCAGTTGAGCTATGATGCCTTGCGTGAAATGTCTTTTCTCGAATTATGTTTACAAGGTGATTGATAACGCAAATCAAAACAATGGAAGAAAATCATTGAAATGTTTTTATTTTATTTATTTTTTCTTTTGCAGAAACCAATCGCAAATATCCGTTGCCCTTCTTGAATCGTGAATGTACACAAGACTACACCATACCCGGCACCAGTCATGTCATCGAGAAAGGCATACCCATTGTTATACCACTGCTCGGTATTCATCGTGACCCACAATACTTTCCGAATCCGATGACATACGACCCGGATCGCTTTTTGCCTGGAAGTCCAAATTATAATGCCAATGCTTACATGCCGTTCGGCGCTGGCCCACGTCAGTGTATTGCTCTGCGTATGGGCATGATCAACTCGAAGTTGGGCATTGTAAAAGTTTTACAAAACTTCAATATTGAAATTATGAGTAGACGAGAAATTATTATCGATAACCACTCCGTGGGTATTCAACCGAAAGGTGGCGTCAAAGTACGTCTATCGAAGAAAGCCCAGGTCCAAAATTAATACATAGTAGGCATAAGATTCTGAAACTTAAATGTAATTTCCTTGGTGCTAAGATTATTGAAAGTATTTCTGCATGTAACAAAATATTTAAATGAATAACATTTTAGTAATTCTTAGATAAGTATATTTTTGTACATGAGTACATATACATATGTACCTACATTTTTATCATTAGCATCGTTTTATTTTTTAAATCCAAATAAACTAAACTCGTGCCCACATTTCGAAAAACTCACCAAAATCCTATAGCAATCGCATAAAATCTTAGACAGGCGGCAACGTTGATCTGGTTTTGAGGCCTACGGCCAGTAGAATTTTCATTAATTTTTTTTTTTTTTATTCAGCTGTAACTATATTTTTTAATGTTGTTTTTAATTAGTTATTGTGCACTGTTTTTTAATAAATTTAAATTAAAACAAATAAATAAAAATATGAAAATCAAATAAACAAGTAGTTTTTAAGCAAAAAGCAAAACCCGACTTCAATTCTCATATAAAAATTTAATACTATGGTTAATTCCTCCATGATCCAATGATCGGATTTAAACCAAATTAATATGGGATCACCTTTCCTTTAAAAAAAGAATTATAGAAATCGCGTAACGTGGTCCAAAGTTATGCGGTAACATACATAAAAAAAAGATTCCGACGAATTGAAATTGAAAAAAATTTGTTTTTGTTATTTATGGTCTTATAACAATTATATTCAACAATTTTATTGAGCTTGAGGCCGTTTATTAATGAAAACTATTGTGGAAAAATTATTATTATTGTTGTTTTTCCATAATAGTTTTCATTAAAAAATGGCCTCAAGCTTAATAAAATTGTTGAATATTAAATCAAAATATGTAAGAAGAAATATTTAGCAATTTCTGGAACCGAGGATCGAACGTGGGTCCTACGGAATTGTAGTACGCCGCACTCACCACTCGGCTACTGCTTTTTGGCCGTTTTGGCCAGAGTTGTCGTCGAAAATTTCCCTGATCCGCGTTAATTTTGAGGATAAGCTGCAGGACTTAATCCGGATCAACTTCAGTTAATTCCCGCGATAATTCCGAATTAACGAGTTGATCCATTCAACTTAAAATTTTATGTAACTTCAATATAATCTTTACTAACACTTTTTATAGGCATTGTAGCATCGTTAAGCTAAAATCTTGTCTTGGGCAGACTCCCAAGTGTATTCCCAACGGAGTCCCACGTCATTAGACTTCTTAAATCAATCTTCAGCAAAAGATCGCAATTAAAGTATTTTATAAAACAAATATTAGAACGCTACATGCTACGGTGGGGTGCTATAACACCATACGCAATAAGGCCATAATGGCGATTGGAAATAAAACCACAATTTCGATATCGCCTTAATTCCAACTAGCAATAGACTAGCTTTTGAAAATTTTTGTTTAGTTATTTATGAATCGGTTAATTACTAAACGGAATAAGAGAAGAGATGTGTGTTATAACTTCTACCATGTGTAAATTATTGTGGATTTTCCACAAAATTTTTCATTAGAAATGGCCTTAATCCCAATGAAGGTGTGGAAGCCCGGATTCGCTTCTCCACTACTTTCAGTGCTGCTTCATTTCAATAGCGTGGAAAAGTGTTCCCTCCATAACTTAAGTACGTTCTGGACATCGGTCTCTTGGTGCTTACAGGGTTGGCCCTGGCCTTGAAACCTTTCGTAAGTTGCCTAACTCTCTGATAAAATGTTCAGGCGTTTGTCCTGTCAGCCAGCATTTCAAGCTCTTCGCACTCAGGTATCTCGGCCTCTCTCTTCCTCGGCGGCGGTACTTAATGAGCGAGAAATGTGTTTCCACTGCTTGCGTATGTCGGTTTGTTGAAGAGCGCTCTCAGAGAGAAGATATGGGAAAATCGGGCGGCGAATAAATTGGCCGTTTGTTGTGATTGGCTTTTCGACGTTAAGCTTTGCTTGCATTGTTGGGCGCAAGTATTTTGCTGCACAGAGGCGGGTGCTATCTTGGATGCAACAAGATAGTGGTCCGAGTCGATGTTTGGCCCTCGGAGTTTACGTATATCCAAAATACTGTAAGCGCGCCTTACGTCTATAACAACATGGTCGACGTGACGTATAGCTTGATGATGATCTTTAAGCTGGAACCTAGTACTACGTAATAGGTTCGTTCGCGTAGCTGTTAATTGTTCATGTTTAACCAAAACTTACAAGTTTTTGCGTTCGCGTACGCAAAAAACTTGCAAAGTAGGGGAAATTGAGAGAGCAAAGTGACATTTCATTTTGAGGGGAAGCTGCTGGTTTCTGTTGGAAAAATTTTTGCCAACAGCAATTTGCCAACAGGAAAACAGCTGATCAAAAACAGCTGGTTGGCATTTACGCAAATCACAAAATTGAATTTGATGATTTGGAAGTTAAAAATTACAAAATGCGACTAATTAAACTTGTAAGAAGTAAGTAGTTATTTGTTTTATCAATAAACTGTGCCAGGATACCACTTTGTAATGAGTTTTCGAACGTTTTAAATTTTACACTTTTGAATGTAAACAAAAATTATATCAGCTGTTCGTCTAACTTGCAAGTTTCTGCAAATTTTCTGTTCGCGTACTATTTTGGATATTTCTCTCTTGTGAGCGAACAGATGACATTTCGCCGGAATTTGGCAGTTGGTTGGTTTCTGTTGGAGATTTTAAACGAACGCACCTAATATCATGTTTCGGGCCCCGGCGAAGTCGATCAGCCTCAGTTCGTTATCGGACGTTTCATTGTGGAGGCTGAATTTTTGCGACATTGGCGCCAAAGGTTCCTTCCTTGCCCACCTTGGCATTGAAATCGCCAAGCATGATTTTGATATCATGTAGGCGACAGCCCTCATATGCACGCTCCAAGCGTTCATAGAAGATATCCTTGGGCACCTCGACCTTCTCTCCCATCGGGGCATTGGCAAATATGAGCGAGATGTTTAAGAATATCGCTTTAATGCGGATAGATGTTCGACCATCGGGGTCGGTTTACGCCTTCTCAATTTAGTTCGCTCCCAAAAGGATGTTTGGTCGCTACTCAGAGAATACGCGGACATAAATATCTGGACGTCGTGAGCTGCGATTTGAACCGTACGCAAAATAATCACATCCGACCACTTCCAGGTGAATGACAGTCAGAAGCTGTAAAAGTAAAATTATCATATGATGTGGTAATTTTACTTAAATTTACTGAATAAGAATCAAAAATTTTATACGCCCAAGTATGAAAGATATTTCATTTCATTATCTTATACATTGTTTATAAATGCACAGTGTGCTTTTTGAACACTGCATGCGAATTAATCGTAGCGCTTTCGACAGAAGCAGCATTTTGATATGAAATAAAATGGTTCTGAAAGCTAATGTAATTCCCATTCACGGAAGAATATTACCATTGGACCACAATTACTCCTTCACATTAAAACAATTGGTAAAAAATAGTGGTCCTCAAAAAAAAAAAAACATGCAGAATCCACTGCATTTATTAAGAACAAATTTTTTGTATTTCTTATTATACTAATATTATAGATTTTGAGACGCGCAATACGATTTCACTGTACAAAATTCGAAAAAAATGTTAACGCCTCAATTTAAAAAATGTATTATTTATTGCATTTTTTTATTTGCTTGCAGCTGTGTATCCCTCACACAATTCTATATCCTTCGAACACGAAGTGTGTTTTAGTGCTATTCAAGACCTTTAATATTAATTTAATTAAAAAATATGAAATAATTCGAGCTGAACTGTTTTTACTAACTACATAGGCGTAGTTACGCTACATGCATTTGTAAATTTTTTATTAGTTTTAGTTTTATTACTTTTTTCAAGAGTTTTTTATTACTATAGCTTCTTTTCTATATGCGTTAACACTTTCTATAACTTTTTGTTCTTGTCCTTTTCATTCCTTTTCTTTTTGTTGCTTAAACTCCTTCAACTGTATCTTGATTATCTTCAAGTTGCCTCATTCTTTGTCTATTCTTCTGCCGGAATATTTCCTTGCTGGCCTCTTTAATGGCTTCAAATATTTTAGCCTGGGACATAATTTGTTTTTGTACATTTTCCACAGCCGGTTCAGCATTTATATCGATGAGATCACTTAGTCCTTCGGCCACATCATCGCTGTTGTACGCTTTTGCTTCATCAATATCGGCGCGTTTCCATAAGGGATAAGGTGGAAGAGATGACCGTTTCTTGCCGCAGCCTTTGAATTAAATGTAACAAAAATAAATATACAATCAGTGAATAGGAACACTTGTTTTCAGTAGACCTAACTTAAAAAGTATTTAAAAAGTATTTAATAATTATGAGTCAATGAAGAGAGTAAATAATTAAAATACGGTGAATAATTTCAGTCTGATAAAATCTTTTTGCTTTTTAGACTACAAATTACTGTTTGGTCGTTGACATTTTATTAGGGGTTACCAAAGGTAAGGAAGTCCTAGGATTCAAAGAAGAGACACCCGCTAAAATAACTATTTCTTTGAAGCACACTTTTTATATCAGTGCCTGAACCAGACCTGATTATGTTTTCTTCGAAACACGCATCCTTACAGCATCAAACGGGCTTCATCTTTAAAAATAACAAGGTATGACGGGTGGTAAGGACCTTTGAATCATTAAAAGTTGCAAAATATACTAGCACTTCTCTAAAACTAATCCAGATATGTATGATTATTTACATTCTACATAAGCAGGGAACGGATTTTTAGGACCTAAAAACCTATAAAAAAGGCAAAATAAAGTAACGAAATAGGCTGGAAAAGGCAAAATAAAATAGCGAAAAAGGCAGGACGAGGCAAAAAAGGTATTGCAAAAAAAGCAAAATAAGGCACTAAAAAAGACAGAAAATACGAAGAACAATCAAAAAATATATTTTTTTTAGAAATGTTTATATTACAAATAAAAAGAGAAAAACTATGAACTAGTTTCATTATATGAAAAATTTGTACTTTGAATCATTGACTATTTTATCCTTTCGGGTTTCTAACTCATAAAACTTTAATCTGTGTAGTTGTAGAAACAGAGTTGGGCAAAATTTATTCGAATGACGAATAACAAATGAATAAATTGTTTTTCTTGTTATTCGTAAATAAGAAATAATTTTGTTTATTCAAAAAAAAAGTATTCGAATGACGGATAAATTATGCTATCCGTTATTCGAATGATTATTATCTTCATAAATTATTCGAATAACGAATAAAATAATAATAAAACAAGTAATTTATGTATATAGATATGTACATATATTTATGTATAAAATGATAACCGTTTTCGTTGTTGTGATTTAACTCAAACCCCTAGATAGATTTAAATCAAATTTTCGGAGGTTATTCCATGCGCATAAAGTAGTATTAAAAGCTACTAGAAAACTCCTTTGTGGCGATGGAGCCGAGTTATTTATAAAAGCCGTATTTATGAACTGATTTCGTTCAAATGCAAAAGTGTTCGTCCGGCATGATGAAAAATACTTATGCGAAAAATGGACCCGCTAGATGGCGCTACAGTTGAGTTATTTAGAAAATCCCTACTTATTATACAATCAGGTTGCAATTCATAATGGTGCTGCAGTCGAAATCTCTAGAAACCCCATATGTCTGGACTCCTTTGTTTTTTATGTTTATATTATACGAATTTACGATGTCCCACGTCGTCATATACCCTAAATGCGACCTTGCATCTACCTTCGCTTGATGAAATTGCTCGGGCGGCCATTGCGGCAGCAGTAAGACTCAAGGAAACCAGTCTTGGATATTTTAAAAGTGGCGAATCAGCAAGGAAAGTTTCGACCACATCCTTCCAATTCCTATATCAATGGCCAAATTTTACATCGAGGATTTTTGGCTCTCCTATAATAGAAAACGCACATCTGTGCTCTTCAGCATCCTTATAAGGACTTTTGTTGGCCTACATGACATAAGACTAGAGGTTGACGCATCAGACCAATGTTGTAGTTGCAAGATCATAGAAGAAGATTACGCACGCTTAGAAAAGATCTCACAAGTGGAAATAAGACCATTGGTAAAGCTCATGACATTGAAAGGAATTTTTTCTTGCATATAACATCAGAGCGCTATTTTTTTGGCCGAAATATGTGTGAGAATTTTTACTTTACCCATATTTGGTTTTCAACGCTATTCTTGCATTGGCCAACGCAAAAAATCTTATCAGGGGCCGCGAAACCAGAGGGAATGGGCTAGTATTCTTGATAAAATAGTAAACAAAATTCAGCTAACTTACAATCCTTGACAATAGAAATAAAATAAAATAAAAGGTGGCTCAATGTGTTAAAAATGAGTTTTTATTCATTATTTAAAATAACGAATAAATTATTCGCAAGCAATTTATTCACGAATAATTTATTCGTGAATAAGTTATCTGCGAATAATTATATTACGGATAAAATTTTATTCGAATGATTATCTAAATAACAATTTATTCGAATAATGCCCAACTCTGTGTAGAAACATTGAAAAATTGTAAATGCTATAATCACTTTTTTAAAGGTAGAAAAGGCAAAAAAAGCATATATGTAATACTTCTATATTGGCAGTAAGCTAACTTCTCAATGTGTAAGTATTCCGAAATCAAAGCGAGACAGTCTAGTACTGTTTTTATCAATGTATTGTGTACTTGAGTGCCGTTTTTGTTTATGTGTTGTGTACATGTTTATTTATAAACGTTTGTGTTCCTTTTCTTTCGTACGTGTTTATTGATATATCTGTACTGTAGTGTTTTCGGACGGTACTAGCTCTTACTGCCAATATAGGAGTATTACATATATGAAAAAAAGGCAAATATCTTAAAAAAGGCAAACAAAAGGCAAATATCTTAAAAAAGGCAAAAAAAAAAAGGCAACTTCAAATGTGTATATATGGAATCAGGGAAAGCTAACTCGGGGACATTCTTAATCGAATATACTCTATCTCTTTAGCAGAAAAAAAGGCAATTTCCATAAAATCCGTTCCCTGTACATAAGCCATCATTTTAATCAGTCAGCGCATTGCAGAAAAAAACGTGAAACACCTTCAACCAAAAAAATTCTCAAATATCAACGGGATTTTTCAGCAACTTGAAACTTGCACTTTATTAAACTAGAATTTAATGGGCTGCAAAACTGCATACCACAATTTTTTCTAAAGATTCCGATTAAACAGTTTGGCTGCTGAGTAAAGTCGGAATTTGTTCTATATCGATATATATCCCTATTTTATTTTTATTTTTTAGGTCCGCCAAGCCCCCTGAAAATGGCAGAAAATGCATTGGAAGGATAAATTAAAATTCTTCAGTATTAAAAAATGGTTAAATAAACCATTGGATATTGTTATTGGAAGTCTCCTGAAGAGAACCAGAGTTTTTCGATCGAACAATATTGATTGTCAAGAATTCTATACAATTTCTACGAAAATTTGTTTTTTCCCCTATATAAAATACATGGAATACTTTGAGCGCTTTCGATATAGAACAATTCTTGGGGGTGAGAGCATTAAGATTCCGACTTTACTTTTTTTTTGGACCACCCTAATGTGCATACATATGTATATATATATATATAGGTAAATTTTTCACTGCGAAAACAGAACCTAGCATTTTCACATAAAAAATATTTTATACCTTTTCAGAGTTATAGAATATACAACTACATACCTGTAAAAGCATTACAAAACGGCCGCTTCTCATACTTCCATTGAATGACGCCACTTAATTTGTGCTGTAAAAGAAAAAGTACAATTAAAAAGTACCCTTCAAACAATTTTATGAGCGCTCAGAATGTATGAGTCTTTCTTTCGCCATAAATATAATCTTGGGGGCAGTCAACCTAACTGGCTCATTTCCAGATTTTTGGTGTCATAAATTCTGATTTGAACCAAAGTAGCAAATTTCACGTAGACGAAAAAGTTTATTAATAACCAGAATATAATAAGCGTCATACTCGGTGCGTCTGATTCACGATTCGGTTTGGATGTATTAGGTTTATTTACTCAAAGTCTAGTTGACACTAATCTCCGGTTAAACATCGTTATCGACGTTACCGACACCTTGTTATATGCGTGGACTCCGAGACTTGAGCTTGATGCTGCCTTTACATGGCACAGTGGTTCGGATAGCAGATCTAACTGGACGAAAGTCAAATTTTTTTTTGTTTTTAAAATACTTAATGGTACTTGGAATACATTCCTGACAATACATTCAAATAGAAATTGCATTTATTAAAGCATTAACATATGAAAACAAACAAAAAAAGGTAAGTAAACGACGCCTATTTGAGAACTCTATTTTAAAAGCTGAAATTTAACTTAAAAGATTGCTAATTGCACTCACAAATATTTGCATAATTGCAAATTGACTTTATAAACAAAAAATTACACTTATTCCGCTATAGATTCAGAGGTCATAACGCAATTTATGTCCACATTGGTATAAGCAAATTTATTCTGAAAAATCGTCGTTTTGATTAATTAAAAAAATAAATTAAAGAGTATATTCTTCTTATTATTCTATAATAATGCTACTTTTTTGAAGGGATTTTTGTTGGTATAAATTTTGAGTAAATTAGCGTCCTTAAGTTTCGAAGTTTCTGGCATTTCTGAAATTTACCGTTATGTGAAAAGTGGGGTAATTCAAAGTTTTGCTTATACGTGGCCAGCACAACAATCACACCGAGTTTGGTACAAATTGGTCAAACGGTTACCGAGATACACATATGTGGTCATAAGTAGGCGGTGTCACGTCCATTTTCCAAAATTTTATCATAAACGTATTTTTTGCTAATGAATTATTGCAAACAGCAATTTTGAATAAATTAGCTTCCGTATTTACTGGTTTATCGAAGACTTCGTATTTCTCTAAATTACCGTTACAAGGGATGTGGGCGTGGTTATTAACCGAGTTTTTAAATTTTCAACAATTTGGTGTGTTTTACAACCAACATCGCAACAAATTCTTGAAAAGTTTCGAAAATTCCGAAAATCACAAATCAGTTCAATCAAATTGAGACGAGTTTAATCTAGAAAACAAGATTTGTTTTACCCATTTCTACTCAACTCATCGAAATGAGGTAGAATCCATAAAAAGAATTGCTTTTGTTTTTAAAACGTTATATTTTTTTTTCTTAGGAAACATTATGTCCAAATTCAATTTCTTTTTAAATTTTGAAATTTGTTATTTTTGACACTACAACAATTTTTTCTCTAAAACTAGACTTGCTAAAAAATCTAGAAAACGGGTTTGCAATGAGCACCAAAAATTCTATAAGCTGAGGTAGGTCCCGTTTTCGAGATCACAAATCTCCAAATTTTGTTTCCTAGAAATCTAGCCGCTGTGGCCAAATCGATAGAGGTGCATACTACCACTCCGTAGGACCGAGGTCGATCCATGGTCCGAGCAGTATTCAAATAAAAAAAAAACGTCAAACATCCGAGTGTAATTCTGTCTTGAAAAAGCTTCTCACTCAGTCCATTTGGCTCTAAGATTAGGACGCACACCACAAATTAAAGGAGAAGCTCGGCCAAACACTAAGTGAAATGATAAGCGCTAAAATATTATTACTATTTAGCAACTCCTCAATACCGGCCGCTGTGGATTAGTTGTAACGGGTGCATAGCAACTACCACTCCATAGGACCTATGTAGTTTCGACCACTGCTCCTCATAAAATCCATTTGGTGTTCTCGGCTGTTCTGAATATTTTTGAGTACCTGTATTAACTGAATGCAAAATTAATTTTTTCCATAAACTTTTATACCAACAATTAATTTTTAAGCAAAAAACAAATCCGACCTCAATTCTCATATAAAAATTTAAGATTATAGCACCTTTCCTTTAAAAAAAATTATAGAAATCAGTAAACGTGGTCCAAAGTAATGCGGTAACATACATAAAAAAAATATTCCGAGGAATGGATAACCTTTCTCATTTTTGTGAAGTCGGTTAAAAAAGTCGTTTCATTGTTCCCACATTTCTATATCTAAAAATTTTAAGTAGCACTCATTATTCTCACATTTAAATAGTTATTATCCAGCTCAATTTGAAATGTAGAATGTATACACAGCAAGCAAATCAATGAGCATACTTTCCAGAGCAACATTTTAATTAAAAATTAATTTATTTTTTAACTTGTAAACAAATTCTCAAACACTTTTAGTAATTTATTTTCAATTTCAGAAAATAATTGAGACAAACTTAAGTTAAATTTTCACTTTTCACAATTTTTTGAAAATTCCTGCCTATGGTACTTTGTCTTGAAATTCGTGAATCTTGAAAGCTTTCTTGCGATAAACTGCTCCGGGCCACGTTCGATGCACAATTGACCGTTAAAGTGGACGGCTTAACTTTTAATTGTCCCTGAGCTAGCAAACCAAGGCGCAATACAAAATTCTAACTGTTATGGAAGTGTTGGCTGTTGATTGTTGGCATTGCAATATGTGAACTTGTTTGTATACACACATACTACATTCATAGTCACTAACATTTGTCGGCGACAGGACCCACTGCTGCGTTGAGAAAGCGGTTTTCGTGGTTAGCGTTGCAGGACCTCAAATCATAATTGCCTTTTGTTTCTGCTTTTCGTTGTTCTTTTTAATATTTTCTTTCATAGTATTTAGTTAGCCGAAGACCTGTTTATATTTGAGGGATTCACAACGCTGTCGTAAGTGTCGTATTGTTGTATGTCATAAATTTAAAAGCTTAAATAAATGTTTAGAGAATTTGAAACGACATCCAACTATTTTTCAACACTGCAAAAATTCAAAATATAACTTTGATATTACTTTGCGAACTCTCTTAATATATTTTTTAGGCGTTTAAAGTTTACGACATACAACACCGTTGTGAATACCACAAATATGTATTTGATTACACATTGATTAGAAGTCTTTAAGAATACTCTCATGGTTTCTATGTTAGCGAGTGTATGCTAAAAATAATGGAATACAAATAAATACCTATAAATTTGTTGTTGTGGACTCGATTTTTTGTACTGTAAAAATTTTCTTGTGTTGTTTTCAGAATCAAAATAAGTTTCAAACAGTTTTTTTTTTTGCAAAAATGGCCTGCAGAGATCCTGTTAATGACAGAAGTGCATTGGTGTTGGTTGTCTCTTCGGACGGGATGGGAGTATGATTTTTTTGGAACTCATTTTCGCCATCCCCTGTCTAATATGGTTAGGTGAATAAAACAAACTCGGCGTTGCGCCATCTTCAGAGTCATTTTTCGTAAAGTACGAGTACATTAATATCTACAATAATGAAAATTTTTTTCGTATGAAGAACAATCCGATTAATGGATTTATTTACAAAACTGGTTGCGGTGCTGTTAAACTACTTTTCATGACAAATGAAAATGAGAGGCTCAGATAGTTCCGCTTTCAATATCTCTGCTGAGCTTTGAGAACCCAAAACAGTTTGAGTCTCCGATCTAACACTCTAGAGCACTCCAAAAAAAATTCTAACTTAAAATCGTAAAAACCATAAAGTGTGTCAATAGAAACTCAGCCCAAGGCTTCCCGTCTGCATTCTGTAGGACTCCTGAGGAGGTAAGTTGGCACCTTTTCTAGAAACATTAGTGAGAAATACTTGCTTTAAATGCATTTTCCAAGTTCTTCGCAGCCTTAGCTACA
>NW_016157731.1:94510-182559 GCF_001687245.7 Rhagoletis zephyria | reverse complement strand
CCCATATGTCTGGACTCCTTTGTTTTTTATGTTTATATTATACGAATTTACGATGTCCCACGTCGTCATATACCCTAAATGCGACCTTGCATCTACCTTCGCTTGATGAAATTGCTCGGGCGGCCATTGCGGCAGCAGTAAGACTCAAGGAAACCAGTCTTGGATATTTTAAAAGTGGCGAATCAGCAAGGAAAGTTTCGACCACATCCTTCCAATTCCTATATCAATGGCCAAATTTTACATCGAGGATTTTTGGCTCTCCTATAATAGAAAACGCACATCTGTGCTCTTCAGCATCCTTATAAGGACTTTTGTTGGCCTACATGACATAAGACTAGAGGTTGACGCATCAGACCAATGTTGTAGTTGCAAGATCATAGAAGAAGATTACGCACGCTTAGAAAAGATCTCACAAGTGGAAATAAGACCATTGGTAAAGCTCATGACATTGAAAGGAATTTTTTCTTGCATATAACATCAGAGCGCTATTTTTTTGGCCGAAATATGTGTGAGAATTTTTACTTTACCCATATTTGGTTTTCAACGCTATTCTTGCATTGGCCAACGCAAAAAATCTTATCAGGGGCCGCGAAACCAGAGGGAATGGGCTAGTATTCTTGATAAAATAGTAAACAAAATTCAGCTAACTTACAATCCTTGACAATAGAAATAAAATAAAATAAAAGGTGGCTCAATGTGTTAAAAATGAGTTTTTATTCATTATTTAAAATAACGAATAAATTATTCGCAAGCAATTTATTCACGAATAATTTATTCGTGAATAAGTTATCTGCGAATAATTATATTACGGATAAAATTTTATTCGAATGATTATCTAAATAACAATTTATTCGAATAATGCCCAACTCTGTGTAGAAACATTGAAAAATTGTAAATGCTATAATCACTTTTTTAAAGGTAGAAAAGGCAAAAAAAGCATATATGTAATACTTCTATATTGGCAGTAAGCTAACTTCTCAATGTGTAAGTATTCCGAAATCAAAGCGAGACAGTCTAGTACTGTTTTTATCAATGTATTGTGTACTTGAGTGCCGTTTTTGTTTATGTGTTGTGTACATGTTTATTTATAAACGTTTGTGTTCCTTTTCTTTCGTACGTGTTTATTGATATATCTGTACTGTAGTGTTTTCGGACGGTACTAGCTCTTACTGCCAATATAGGAGTATTACATATATGAAAAAAAGGCAAATATCTTAAAAAAGGCAAACAAAAGGCAAATATCTTAAAAAAGGCAAAAAAAAAAAGGCAACTTCAAATGTGTATATATGGAATCAGGGAAAGCTAACTCGGGGACATTCTTAATCGAATATACTCTATCTCTTTAGCAGAAAAAAAGGCAATTTCCATAAAATCCGTTCCCTGTACATAAGCCATCATTTTAATCAGTCAGCGCATTGCAGAAAAAAACGTGAAACACCTTCAACCAAAAAAATTCTCAAATATCAACGGGATTTTTCAGCAACTTGAAACTTGCACTTTATTAAACTAGAATTTAATGGGCTGCAAAACTGCATACCACAATTTTTTCTAAAGATTCCGATTAAACAGTTTGGCTGCTGAGTAAAGTCGGAATTTGTTCTATATCGATATATATCCCTATTTTATTTTTATTTTTTAGGTCCGCCAAGCCCCCTGAAAATGGCAGAAAATGCATTGGAAGGATAAATTAAAATTCTTCAGTATTAAAAAATGGTTAAATAAACCATTGGATATTGTTATTGGAAGTCTCCTGAAGAGAACCAGAGTTTTTCGATCGAACAATATTGATTGTCAAGAATTCTATACAATTTCTACGAAAATTTGTTTTTTCCCCTATATAAAATACATGGAATACTTTGAGCGCTTTCGATATAGAACAATTCTTGGGGGTGAGAGCATTAAGATTCCGACTTTACTTTTTTTTTGGACCACCCTAATGTGCATACATATGTATATATATATATATAGGTAAATTTTTCACTGCGAAAACAGAACCTAGCATTTTCACATAAAAAATATTTTATACCTTTTCAGAGTTATAGAATATACAACTACATACCTGTAAAAGCATTACAAAACGGCCGCTTCTCATACTTCCATTGAATGACGCCACTTAATTTGTGCTGTAAAAGAAAAAGTACAATTAAAAAGTACCCTTCAAACAATTTTATGAGCGCTCAGAATGTATGAGTCTTTCTTTCGCCATAAATATAATCTTGGGGGCAGTCAACCTAACTGGCTCATTTCCAGATTTTTGGTGTCATAAATTCTGATTTGAACCAAAGTAGCAAATTTCACGTAGACGAAAAAGTTTATTAATAACCAGAATATAATAAGCGTCATACTCGGTGCGTCTGATTCACGATTCGGTTTGGATGTATTAGGTTTATTTACTCAAAGTCTAGTTGACACTAATCTCCGGTTAAACATCGTTATCGACGTTACCGACACCTTGTTATATGCGTGGACTCCGAGACTTGAGCTTGATGCTGCCTTTACATGGCACAGTGGTTCGGATAGCAGATCTAACTGGACGAAAGTCAAATTTTTTTTTGTTTTTAAAATACTTAATGGTACTTGGAATACATTCCTGACAATACATTCAAATAGAAATTGCATTTATTAAAGCATTAACATATGAAAACAAACAAAAAAAGGTAAGTAAACGACGCCTATTTGAGAACTCTATTTTAAAAGCTGAAATTTAACTTATAAGATTGCTAATTGCACTCACAAATATTTGCATAATTGCAAATTGACTTTATAAACAAAAAATTACACTTATTCCGCTATAGATTCAGAGGTCATAACGCAATTTATGTCCACATTGGTATAAGCAAATTTATTCTGAAAAATCGTCGTTTTGATTAATTAAAAAAATAAATTAAAGAGTATATTCTTCTTATTATTCTATAATAATGCTACTTTTTTGAAGGGATTTTTGTTGGTATAAATTTTGAGTAAATTAGCGTCCTTAAGTTTCGAAGTTTCTGGCATTTCTGAAATTTACCGTTATGTGAAAAGTGGGGTAATTCAAAGTTTTGCTTATACGTGGCCAGCACAACAATCACACCGAGTTTGGTACAAATTGGTCAAACGGTTACCGAGATACACATATGTGGTCATAAGTAGGCGGTGTCACGTCCATTTTCCAAAATTTTATCATAAACGTATTTTTTGCTAATGAATTATTGCAAACAGCAATTTTGAATAAATTAGCTTCCGTATTTACTGGTTTATCGAAGACTTCGTATTTCTCTAAATTACCGTTACAAGGGATGTGGGCGTGGTTATTAACCGAGTTTTTAAATTTTCAACAATTTGGTGTGTTTTACAACCAACATCGCAACAAATTCTTGAAAAGTTTCGAAAATTCCGAAAATCACAAATCAGTTCAATCAAATTGAGACGAGTTTAATCTAGAAAACAAGATTTGTTTTACCCATTTCTACTCAACTCATCGAAATGAGGTAGAATCCATAAAAAGAATTGCTTTTGTTTTTAAAACGTTATTTTTTTTTTTCTTAGGAAACATTATGTCCAAATTCAATTTCTTTTTAAATTTTGAAATTTGTTATTTTTGACACTACAACAATTTTTTCTCTAAAACTAGACTTGCTAAAAAATCTAGAAAACGGGTTTGCAATGAGCACCAAAAATTCTATAAGCTGAGGTAGGTCCCGTTTTCGAGATCACAAATCTCCAAATTTTGTTTCCTAGAAATCTAGCCGCTGTGGCCAAATCGATAGAGGTGCATACTACCACTCCGTAGGACCGAGGTCGATCCATGGTCCGAGCAGTATTCAAATAAAAAAAAAACGTCAAACATCCGAGTGTAATTCTGTCTTGAAAAAGCTTCTCACTCAGTCCATTTGGCTCTAAGATTAGGACGCACACCACAAATTAAAGGAGAAGCTCGGCCAAACACTAAGTGAAATGATAAGCGCTAAAATATTATTACTATTTAGCAACTCCTCAATACCGGCCGCTGTGGATTAGTTGTAACGGGTGCATAGCAACTACCACTCCATAGGACCTATGTAGTTTCGACCACTGCTCCTCATAAAATCCATTTGGTGTTCTCGGCTGTTCTGAATATTTTTGAGTACCTGTATTAACTGAATGCAAAATTAATTTTTTCCATAAACTTTTATACCAACAATTAATTTTTAAGCAAAAAACAAATCCGACCTCAATTCTCATATAAAAATTTAAGATTATAGCACCTTTCCTTTAAAAAAAATTATAGAAATCAGTAAACGTGGTCCAAAGTAATGCGGTAACATACATAAAAAAAATATTCCGAGGAATGGATAACCTTTCTCATTTTTGTGAAGTCGGTTAAAAAAGTCGTTTCATTGTTCCCACATTTCTATATCTAAAAATTTTAAGTAGCACTCATTATTCTCACATTTAAATAGTTATTATCCAGCTCAATTTGAAATGTAGAATGTATACACAGCAAGCAAATCAATGAGCATACTTTCCAGAGCAACATTTTAATTAAAAATTAATTTATTTTTTAACTTGTAAACAAATTCTCAAACACTTTTAGTAATTTATTTTCAATTTCAGAAAATAATTGAGACAAACTTAAGTTAAATTTTCACTTTTCACAATTTTTTGAAAATTCCTGCCTATGGTACTTTGTCTTGAAATTCGTGAATCTTGAAAGCTTTCTTGCGATAAACTGCTCCGGGCCACGTTCGATGCACAATTGACCGTTAAAGTGGACGGCTTAACTTTTAATTGTCCCTGAGCTAGCAAACCAAGGCGCAATACAAAATTCTAACTGTTATGGAAGTGTTGGCTGTTGATTGTTGGCATTGCAATATGTGAACTTGTTTGTATACACACATACTACATTCATAGTCACTAACATTTGTCGGCGACAGGACCCACTGCTGCGTTGAGAAAGCGGTTTTCGTGGTTAGCGTTGCAGGACCTCAAATCATAATTGCCTTTTGTTTCTGCTTTTCGTTGTTCTTTTTAATATTTTCTTTCATAGTATTTAGTTAGCCGAAGACCTGTTTATATTTGAGGGATTCACAACGCTGTCGTAAGTGTCGTATTGTTGTATGTCATAAATTTAAAAGCTTAAATAAATGTTTAGAGAATTTGAAACGACATCCAACTATTTTTCAACACTGCAAAAATTCAAAATATAACTTTGATATTACTTTGCGAACTCTCTTAATATATTTTTTAGGCGTTTAAAGTTTACGACATACAACACCGTTGTGAATACCACAAATATGTATTTGATTACACATTGATTAGAAGTCTTTAAGAATACTCTCATGGTTTCTATGTTAGCGAGTGTATGCTAAAAATAATGGAATACAAATAAATACCTATAAATTTGTTGTTGTGGACTCGATTTTTTGTACTGTAAAAATTTTCTTGTGTTGTTTTCAGAATCAAAATAAGTTTCAAACAGTTTTTTTTTTTGCAAAAATGGCCTGCAGAGATCCTGTTAATGACAGAAGTGCATTGGTGTTGGTTGTCTCTTCGGACGGGATGGGAGTATGATTTTTTTGGAACTCATTTTCGCCATCCCCTGTCTAATATGGTTAGGTGAATAAAACAAACTCGGCGTTGCGCCATCTTCAGAGTCATTTTTCGTAAAGTACGAGTACATTAATATCTACAATAATGAAAATTTTTTTCGTATGAAGAACAATCCGATTAATGGATTTATTTACAAAACTGGTTGCGGTGCTGTTAAACTACTTTTCATGACAAATGAAAATGAGAGGCTCAGATAGTTCCGCTTTCAATATCTCTGCTGAGCTTTGAGAACCCAAAACAGTTTGAGTCTCCGATCTAACACTCTAGAGCACTCCAAAAAAAATTCTAACTTAAAATCGTAAAAACCATAAAGTGTGTCAATAGAAACTCAGCCCAAGGCTTCCCGTCTGCATTCTGTAGGACTCCTGAGGAGGTAAGTTGGCACCTTTTCTAGAAACATTAGTGAGAAATACTTGCTTTAAATGCATTTTCCAAGTTCTTCGCAGCCTTAGCTACACCAGTTACCTAAGTGACTCCAAGTACATAAGCATACTTGAGGCTTCAATTTCATCCCTGAAAATACGTCTCACTGTGGGGCTAATCACCCATCAACTCTTTCTTTACGCACATTTCATTTAGGGAGGATTGGACGGGAAGCTGTGGTTAGAAGTGGGCACTAGTGAATTATTATATGAATGTGGAGGGGCTAGGGTAGGTAGATTGTCGCAGTTGCCTGTAAGACACACTTAAGCTCCGGGCCCATTGTGATACCGCATGTGGAGTCAGTAGCTCTAAATCCCTCCTAAAACCATTTTGAGCTTCGTAGGAATTTTAGAAGACCCTTGGTTTCAACGCATCTAAGGTCCTCCAGGTGATCGAAGAATTGTCTGCCCAGTGTGGAGAGTTTTCGTCTGAATAGAGCAGGGCACTGGCATAACAGGTGCAAAATCGATTCCTCCTCTTCTTCATCTTGACAACTTTTACAGAAGTCATGTAGCCGCACGCCTAGTGGATAGGCATGCCTGCCAATTAGGCAGTGCCCTGTTATAACAGATACTAAAAAAATGATATTTGCGTATTTAAGCTCGGTAGTAGGCCATAGTTTCCTGAAAGTTTTACAGGTGATTTGGTCATGCCATCTGTTGTTCTATACTTTAGTGAGCCTCTCGAAGATAAGTAGCTTGCAAGTTTGTAAGGATATTTCTATATCATCGTTTATATACTCATAGGGAGTTTGATGCCAAGTCGCGCCAGTTCATCGGCCTTGCAGTTCCCTTCAATGTCGCAGTGTCCCGGAACCCATATCACCTTTGGGCGAAATGACTCAGCCATCTCGTTAAGAGATGTGTGGCATTTAACGGCTACCATGGAGGTTGTCGACTGCTTCGTAAGGGATTTGATTGCCACTTGGCTGTCATTGAAGATATAGATATCAGCTTGGGATATCATATCACACTTGACCAGTTTTGTGGCTAGGTCGATTTCCATCAGTTCCGCCTGAAAGACGCTACAGTGGTCCGGAAAACGAAAAATTACGGTAAGGGAGATTAATATCTACTCAGACAGCCAGGCGGCAATCAAAGCTCAGGGCTCAGATTAGAAGGAGTTGGCGTAGGGATTTAACAATCTGTTCATAAATGAAGAAAGCAACGAGACATGGACCTGGTCGATTTATTTTAAAGCATACCCGCCATACAAACCAAAGCTCTAAAACGCGTTAAAAATGCCATAAAACCGATAAAAAGAAAGCCGCAGTTCAACGCAGCTGGAAAAATTTTCGAGACTTAATCTTCTTAAAACACATTCGTGGTGAAACAATAGATATTCAACCCCTTTTCCATGTGCATTTAATAAATAAAATGGAAGATCTGAAGACCTATAAAATTTTAACTTATTTCCACTTATACATAAACCACTGTGCACTGCTCTTTCGATCGACGTATAACGCTCACCAAACCGGCCGGCCGCATGCAACTTTTGGTGTTTCCGAAATTCGCCGCTAAATGCTGCAGCGTTACGAGTACGCAACGTAACCAATTCTATTTATATGCAAATTAACTCAATTGTGGCAAAAGCATGTTTCGGAAAGCCGAATCATAAGTTCGCGCTCGATTCGCGGCGACAATGTGAAAATTCTTTTCGAAGTGAACGGGTGCTTGTGGGATCATTTCTAAAGTATTGGGACTGGACAAAATATTAAAAAAATACATAAAAAAAAGTGAATGAGTATAAACGATAGAAAAGTGATAAAAAGGAGTTTCCAAAGATAATTACCCATTTTAAAGCATATTTCAGAAAGCAAAGCAAACGTAATTAAAAAAAAAAAAATCTAACGAAAAAAGTTGTGCACAAAAGTGAGTAAAAAGTTTAAGAAATCCCAATGAAATGAGATGTGTGGCGATGTTTAATGAAAATCATAACAAAAGCCAGTCACCTTTTTTCCATATTTGAACAACCATAACTAAAAAATGCAGGAACTTTTCAAAAATTTTAAAATGTTGAAGTTTTGAAATTGAATTTTTTTCTAAGAATAGCAACAGTGACGAGCCCGTAGCAACGCAGAAGTTGCGTTCACATTGCATTTTTGTTCCTGTATGTCTGTACGAGTATAGCTTTTTCAGCGAAAAGAAAATAAGCAAAACAGAGATGAGAAGGCAGACGGTGACAAATTTTCCCCACTTTCCCGTCTATAAATACAGATACTATTTTAAGAAATATGCGCGTTTTTTTTTACTTATTTTTACTGTCTTAATTTATTAAATTCGCTCCATAGGTGTGGAAGAGCGTTGAAAAAGCCTAGACATGAAAGTAAAGAAAGTGTTTCGCTTGTGCATGCACTGCATCTAAATTCTATTTACATATGTATACACACACACACATACACACACTGCTTATATTTTTAAGTGTATTTCAAAGAGTGTTGAGAAAGTGTCTTTCTATTACACCTTCTGCCGCCGTCTACTTGTTCGCGCGTTTTGTATGAACTCAGGAAGCCAACAACATTTGTTTATATGAAAAATCATCTCAACATTCCGACATATCCGTTGTATCACAAGTACTAAAATCCATACAGACATTTTACACCAATACATACGTACCCGGTAGGAAAAGAATTAGGCACCCAGTGGGAATTAGGAGCACGTAATAATACCGTATTAGCAACTTACTCTTCACCTGGCAGTCATTACCATTTCCCTGCCGAACGTCCCTTACTTTTACAAAGGCATGGCCGCCTTATGTAAGTAGGAATTTAGAATGTACATTTGGTATCAGATATACTTCTGAGCCGCTTTACAAAGTAAGTTACGTGTAATGCAGAGCAGTCGCTCGGAGTAGTTCGGTGCTTGGAAATAACTTCGGCTGCACGTTATTTTGCAACTGACAACGTAATGTGTCTTCGGAGGTGTTCATTTTGCCCTTTACTAGTAGATGACATTGGCTATGATGACAATTTTGGTACTAAAAACTGAAAGAAAACATGGCTTACCTCGCAAGGTGCTTACCTATTTTCCCAGTGGGCAGTTAAATCAATTTAGTCAGTTTTTAATTAGGCTGGATTCTTTATTTCAAAGGACAGTCCTTTATTTTAACCCCCTGTCCTTTATAATTTTTTTCAAAATAAAGGACGCGTTTTGTCCTTTATTTCTTAAACTGTCCTTTAAATCAGCTCTGCATCAGAGGTAAATTTTTCAGAATATGAAAAATAAAAATGTTCCTTATAAAATATAACGAAAATCTTCGCCAGTTTGTTTCGCACCCCACTTAAGGGTTTTTATTTAATAGGTAATCTTTGCACAATATATAAAGCACAGGGAAAGTTGTGCACAGGATCGTTTTACACGCTGAGTTTCCAGTTCCATTGAAAGAGAACAATAAACCTGCTGCACAGTGGTCTAAAGTGGCATTTAGTGTTCGTAATTCACTGGAGCCTTCATTTTTGCATTCATTTATTTGCAAGATACTAGTTGAGCCTGATTTGTGAATTTTTATTTGATTGTATTAAATTTTTTAGTGCAAAATGCTGAAAAAGTGGCAATTTTGAATAAAATGGAGAAGACATTAGTTAATAAATGTTACATAACAAAGACTAGTTAAAAACAATTTTATGGTTCCCCAAAACGAAAAAATTACAAAAAAATGCTTTAAATGTTATAAAAAAAGGTTCACAAAAATAATTTTTTTTTGGTTTTTAGTAAAAATTGGTTGAAAAATGAAGACTGCGGTGAATTACGAACATTAAATTCCAATTTTGAACCTCTGTGTGCTGACTTCGGTAAATGTATTTTGGCAGCAAAGGATGACGAAGTCCTTGAAAAGGATTTGGCTTCATTTTCCGGAATCGGTTAATTAACTGCTAAATATTTGATTTAAATTACGATATGGGTAAGGTACTTTTATCGTACAAGTTGTACAAATAATTTTGAAAAAAATGTCCTTTATTTTACATTGGTTAATATGGTCACCGTACATATAGGCCAAGTACCAATCCATTTAAAATATCACTCGGAAACAAATCTCTTTGTTAAGGCTGTAGTTTGCCAAGCGTGCGTAGTCTTCCTTCTGCCTAAAAGTGGACAATGGCATGAAAGTTGTTGCACACTTGCTTCTCTTACTATGTTCTTGGAGGTTTCACAGAATTAAAAGCTGGACCTAGGGACACGATATCGAACCGAAAGTATCGATATGGTACTCATTTAAAGTATCGCTGGAAAAATATCGGGTACCCATTAATATCGGAATAAAAAAACTCGATATCGCAAATATCGATACCAAAATCAAAAAAAAATAAAAATATCTGAAAAAGTGATTAGAAAGCTCCGAGCGTATTTCTGCAATGAAAAACAGCTTCTCATAAAAACGGCCTTTGTGGCACAACATCAATGCGCACGCATCAAATCGGAGGAGAAGCTCCGCGTGTTCAAATCCCGCCACATGCAATCCTAACGATAGTAAAAAATTTCTTTTCTTTAAAGCCCAATTTATATCGGGAGGAGTTGATAATCAGATAAGGGCCGGTTGTTCAATGTCTGGTTATCACTACCACTACACTATCGACGATTTCGACATCATGCATGTAACATGTGATCGATAAAGCAGTAGTTGTGCTTAACCGGAGCTTCTACCTCCGATTTGTGCTAATCAGACATTGAACAACCGGCCCTTAGTCTTGAAAGCAATTTTTTCGCATTCTCTTTTGTGTTTTCTATTTGCTTCCAGACGCGTCAACTTTTATTGAATTCAAGTTCGTGGTTCTTTAAATGGGAGGTATCTGCACTCTTCCCCTTTCCTTCTCACCTCCTTCGCCTTGGAAGGAGTAGACTTGAAAGCAAGACTTGACGTGTCTGAAAGCTGACTAATTTGAGTTTATGACATTCGATACGATACTAGGATTCTGGTACTCGATTCCAAAAAATATCGTTTTAAAACTATCGAGTAAAAAATATCAGTATCGAATGCCAAAAGTATCGATATGGTATCGTATCGTATCGAAATTCGTGTCCCTAGTTGGACCATTGAATATTACGTTCTCTCTCATGTTTTAAAAGTGCTCATAGGTATACTTACCGTGTCCTTTCCTAGAAAGATGGTAGTAACTTTCCTTGGCTATACGTCGGCTTTGCAACCTCCCCCACTGGACGCCGGCACCAGGCATTCATATGAATTGAATTCTATAATTCTGGACCATCTTATTTAGAGATGTGCCTTCACTAAGCGGCTTTACGTTGTCTATTTGTTAATCTAAATCTTATGCCGAATTTCCACTAGGCATTGATATGACGAAAAATTGGAGGTATTTAAAAAATGCCATGTGGAAAGTAATTTAATGACTATTTTTTTAATGTAATGACACCATATATGTAATACTCCTGTATTGACAGTAAGAGATTGTACCGTCCGAAAACATTACAGTACAGATATATCAATAAACCCGTTTATAAATAAACATGTACATAACACATACACAAAAACGGCACTCACATATACAATACATCACAAAAACGGTACTAGACTGTCTCGCTTTGATTTAATTTTTTTTTTTTTTTTTGTGAAGACCATTTTCACAACATCCCGAACAGCCCTTATGTCTCTCATTAAACAGGCCTGTGATAGTTTTCCCCTAAAAAAACTAACAAGCAATTTGGGAACGTATTAGGGTACGTTCACACAGAAAGCGAAACCGAGCCGAGCGAAGCCGTTCAGAGCGGAGTAAAGCTCTCAAATTGCTGTAGCTAAATATATGAAAGTGTTCATACAGCAAGCTTTTTCAGACGCGTCTTGGAGCTGAAAGCACAGGAACTTTAATTTTGAAGCTTCTATTTTATTTTTCAGCTTCATGACGGTGCTGCAAACAAGATTTCAAAATATTTAAATAAGGGCGTGTGTGAATCGGTAATAAAGTTCTATGGGGAAAGCTTTTGAATAATATTTTTTGACAGCAGTAAATTTTTGATAACCGCAGATTAATGCGGAATAAAATATTACAAATTGAAGTGAAATTAATATTTTAAGAAAACGTCTACCATCGTTCATTGCAATTCATCTATTTAAGCTTTTATTTAACGAAAAATTACACACAGCAGCAATCTTTGCGATTGCCAAAATTTTCTATGCATTTGTCAAAAATTTCACTAGCCTAATGAGCTACTTAAATTTTATTCACCTCATAGTGTTAAAAATTTACTCGCTGCAAACTTTGTTACCGATTCACACACGCTCTAAGAACGAATTTTTCTACTAATCTTTTGAGCAAAATTAGTCAAATATTTTTGGCGCTTTTCACTGACGGTAAGTTTTGTGGTATCTTTGCAGTCCGAGTCCATGCGAAAAGCTCCGCTCAGCTTCGTTTAATGTGAAGACCTGGAGTTCGCTTCGCTCCGCCTCGGCTTTCTGTGTGAACGTAGCTTTAGGTACTAAGCTACGAAAATAAAAATTAGTGAAAAAATTACATCGCATTAATTTTCCGAGAAAATTGTTTTTTTTTCATTTTTCTTAGTGTATTACTAGCGTTAACTTCGGAATTTCCATAAGTCTTTCTGATTTACTTAGTCTCTTTATGGGTATTTTTAACTTATACTGTTTGTTTAAGTTAAGTTTGATTAATTTTTGGCTTTTCGTGAAAATTGTTAAAAATTCTAAAATATGTATGCGTGTCATCAATAAAAATAAATCTCGATGAGAAAAAGGCTGTATTTCAATTCAACTTGCCTAGATATTGAAAAGGTAACATAATTATTAGAAGGGGGAAAATAAATTTCAGTTTTGCAGGCCTGTGTTATCATTTAAATATCATTATTTCTAGAGTTTAATTTTTCTTCTGTATAGATATAATTTAACATTTAACTAAAAAAGAAAGGAGGCCAAATTAGTAGCCGAGGCCACCAGTTTCACAAATATTTTGCAATTTTAATACAACAAAAATAGTAATTTCATATAATACTTTTTGCATAGGATTTTTGAAAAGGAATACAATGAAATACTAGCGCAGATACAAAAATAATTTATTTTAAATCTGGGGCAAGTTTACTTCCGACAAAGTTAATGTATTTGTTCCACTTTCTAACAAAATGAAAGCTTCCTTAGCAGATGATGCTGGCTGTCTTGTCACCAAAGACCCGCGATATATTGACAGCTGTGCACTACCTATATAATTCTATACGTTTTGCAAAACAAAAAAAAAGCAACATAAAAGTCTCTGCTCACATACACATGAACAAATAAATACACTACAAATATGCATCACACCAATTTTACTTTATGAAGCGCATAAACAGATTTTTGTTGGGGTTATATAAACGATTAACCATGCAATGGATAAAATTATTGCCAATGAGCGCTTTTTGTGCGGCAATTTCCCGGTTATTTACATGGTAGATTGTAGAATATGCTTCCAAGTGTACAATTAATTTATGTGAATTATACATTTATTAAATATATATGTATGTATATATGTACACTAGACCATAAAAAATTGTAATTTTACTCCTTTTGACAATTCATATATGTATGTATTAACAGTGGTATCACCTTTATTTTTATATTAATGTATGTATGTATGTATGCATGTTTAATAGATTCATAAATATTTATACAAACATACTTAGTATATGTACATACACATGTACATATATTTACCATTTTCTTTCCACATTCCGGCATTTAAATTTTATTGGTATTTTTAGGTGAATATGTCAGACAGCGAAGCATCCACTCCGCGTCAGCAACAACGCGCAAATGGCACAGAACGCTCCCAATCGACTGAGGAGAAGGAAATCCCACGCGAACCTGCTCTAGTACACAAAGACATCAATGTAAGTGTTATATGAAATTTAATTACTCGTACTACATACTTATACACTCTGATAAATTAAAACAAAAAAAAAACGATACATCCCAGTAGGTAAAACAAGGAAAAGCGGGTTTCTGGAAGTAGTTATTTTTGGTCTTTTGTCGCGGTAGGCATTCCGTGTTCGAATTTTTATTAAATTTTTTTTGCAACGGCCAGCGTTTTAAAGCGTTATGATCCAGCTCTCTTTAGAAGGGAAATATACCAAATGATGCAGCTTTTCCTTTTCTTTAATTGAATTGCATTATTTTCGAAACACACGTTCTCATCTGCCTGAGAATGGCAGGGCCACTCGAAAACCTTCTAATAAAGCTGGGGTTAACTGCACGCGATTAATCATAAACCCTTGCCTCAAGTATGCAGTCCCCCAAATACTTAACTCTCTAAGTCTGACAATATATTTCATAGCCATTCCTTTCGTGTGAAGATCGATAGCGACCAGCTTGAAGATAGCTTTAGCTTTCCTGTCGGGCAAGATATTAGTGCATCCCTTGCTGCCCTTTTTTTACTTCTTAGTTTACTAATATGTTATTATTTGTTTAGCCTAGGCCACCAAATCAGGGAGCTGTGTGTCAGTAACCCTGACACAGGACTGATCTTATGCAATCGGTATACATCCCCCTCGCAGTTTCAGATTTTATTCCCGAATTTCTATTGAGTGGGGGAAATAAAGCTTATAGAAGAAAGCTTTCACGGATGGGCCGCTATTCAACGGAGGAGTTTGTGGGGATGTGTTCTGTCACGTTTAAGCTTCCGAATTTCTGCAGTGTGTTTCAGGCAAGGGTGGCCGCGATTAAGGAGGAATACGACCGGCTACTTACTAGCATAATACTGATTATATTAATTACTCTGGTTGCCAAACGGTAAAAAGGGCACTAGGATTGCTCAAGTTAGTACTCCACACCGAGTTTTATTAGCCAACATATAACACATAACCGAATGGAGTCCTGAATGACAACCTCTGTCCTATTCCTGTACAGATGGGCTTTTATTCAGATAACCGAGCGCTGCGCAAAAAACTCGATATGCTAAATTGTAATATAATTTAGTCCGGTGTTTGACGATAGGCGGTTAAAGGAGCTTCTTAAGCTGACTAAGCGAAGGGTATTGGTGTTGACAGGAGTTCTGATAGGTCAAATTCTAATAGGGACTCATGCGAAATGACTAAACGTAGTAGGATAAGGATATCTCTCCATACTGGTTTAAAAATAAAATGAAGTTCCTTACTTTTCCATACACACCTCTGAGTTACACATCTAATAACATGCATTTTCTTCTCCTTACAGATTAAGACTGAATTGGAATGCCTCGTCAAATTGCTCGACGGTAGAATTTACAAAGAAGAAGAGGCTGCCATGGAAGAATTGCACCAGTACCTAATCGAAGATGAAGGCTCATGGGTACTAGGTGATAATTTCCTAATTTTCGTGCAGCGTATATTGCGCGAAGAAAACTTTTCACCCGATACGCGAGTACATTTAATACGTACATTAGCCTATGCAGCGCTGAAAGATGATGTCATCATTATACTGCATCAGGATCGTCGAGATCATACGCTAATGAATTTTGCACAAGATATTGAAAAGCATACACCCGAAGAACAGCAAGCGTGGGCAATGTTTGTAAGACGATGTCATTTTGTGATTGTGCAGAAAAATAAAACTTGTATTTTTGCTTAATATATGTATGTAGATGTGCAATCTTTTTGAAAATCTGGGCCCCTCTGAATGGCTGCTTTATATCTCCGAATGGGATTATATGGGTCAAACGATATCGAATATACGCGTTACAACAAAAGTGGCAGTACATTGCATACTGTCAAATTGTCCGCAATTGAAGAACACCGGCTCCATGATGCTCTACAATATAGCCATTAAGGAAGTGAAGACAGTGGTGAGTATGTTACATTAGTGCAAATAATTTTAGGGGTCCAAAATAATTAGAATTAAAAAAAAAAAATATTTCCGAATGTACATAGGTGTCACCGAAAAAGGTAAAAGGCGTGGTTCGGCCAATTAATATTTTTTTTTTAATTGCCTTGCAAAAATACTTTTGAATTGACATGGCCTAATGTACATAAATGGTGCCTTTAATCAATTACGATAAACTTCAGCGTTCGATTCTCCTTCCTATGACAGTTGTCTTCCATATACATACATAATATTTTATGTAGAGTTTGCTGTTGCAAACCAGAAAAGGGCTACAGGTTAGCTCATAATCTTTACGGTTAGATCTATTGCATAAATGTATTATATCATAGCTATTCGTCACACTTTTTATTCCCTTAGAAGGTACGAAATTGTCTTTCAAGCAGGGAAAAGTAATGAGTCGGCAAACTTTTTCAAACTTCGGGAAAGACGCGTACCTAAATGTTCGTCTCGCCTAGAAGAAGAAAAAAAATAAAAATAATAATAATAATTGTAGAGGTCCAATATAATTAGATTTAAAAAAAAAAAAATATTTCCGAATGTACATAGGTGTCACCGAAAGAGGTAAAAGGCGTGGTTCGGCCATTTTTTTTACCAAAAAAGGAGGAGGTTATCAGTTCGTCGGAATATTTTTTTTTTATGTATGTTACTGCATAACTTTGGACCACGTCAACCCTCGGGAAAGACGCGTACCTAAATGTTCGTCTCGCCGAATGCTTATGGCTATATTTTGAAGAGGGTGTCACCTACTTGAAAAATCGTATTTAAATAAATTATACACATGTTAAATGTAAGAATTATTAAAATATGGGTAGCCACCTGTTTGAAAAGTAATAAACAAGTTATGTGAAACATTCTAATATTGGTATAATATTCACTTCGCTAATTTTTACGTTACAATTTGAATTGGTTTGCGACCAGCACAATTTTCGCAATTTTTGAAAATTTCTCCTATTTTTTGCAATTTATTGAGCGATGATTTTTGGCCTTTCAACTCCATACGGTTTTACTAGTTTTACATATTTTTTAGATTTTTCGCTAATTAAATATCAAAAATTACTTACAGGTCTTCGATGACGTTGCTGTCGAATTGGCCATGGCAATTTTGCAATTCTTTCAAAGTAATCCAGTCGAAGAACAAGTCTTCCGTACGCTCAAGGCATTGGCGCGTTTCTTGGAGGTGAGGTCTTCTACACACACATATTTCACGCATTTCTTTTATTTAGCTTCTTACTTTTTAATGAATTTTTAACAATAGGTCTCCGCCGATGTTGCTGCTATCATTCAGATGATCGGTCCACATCCAAAGCAATTTGCCGGCATGAGCGAGCGTGTCGATGAGTTGGTGAACAAAATTAGTCGCAAAGTGCCGGCTTAAAATTGTAAATATGTTTTACACAAAAACATACTAACATACATACATGCATACATTTGAAAACTATACAGAATACAACAATTCATAAGCGTAACAGAGCTTATGTGGGGCAACCGAGTTTTTTCCCTAAAAAACACATTTAATTTTAATCATATTTCTCACTCATTTATTATGCGTTTGTGAAATAAAATTTACATGCATACATACATTTGTATAAGCACACTTTTTCTAAAGTAATGCAAGCGACTTTTTATAATAAAAAAATATTAAGCTGGAATGTCATTTATTTCTTATTTAAAATGTGACATTTATGTTGCGATTTTACTTTTGTGGCAACTGTACTTCCGTTTATTGCAATTTATTTTTTATGAAAAATTAATAAATCGTTTTTTTTTTTTTTAATTTACACCGCTGAATCGCCACAACACCAACTGAAAATATTTCCCTTGCTAGCGCGCAGTTGTAACCAATTTTTTTGGTTTGACACAAACATTTCCGATGGTAATTGGGTTTCTTGAGCAGCAGCATCAGCTAAGGGAAGATAAAACAACATAGAGCAGATTATTTGAAGTATGTAAATAAAATTACAAACTAAAGAAATATACATTCACTTGAAATGCTGAGCGATTGGAAGACATCTAAAATTTTTATCAGAAGCTACCCGCCTTAAGGCTTAGTTAGTCTAGACTTAATTTACGTAACGTAACCTAGTACATATATTGGCCAACGCAATATATTTTCGTTCAGGAATATTGTGATGTGGCTTATAGGCGGCAAAATGACAATCAGCTGAAAAGAAAAATACAAAAAACAAAATATTTTTGCTTATGGCAAGACTGACGTGTTGCGTAATCATTGACGATTTCTTACGTAAGTTAAGTCTAGACTAACTGAGCTCTTACACTTTTCCACCCAATTGGATGGAAACAACACCACTGTTTATGACGGCGGAGTCGATTTTTAAACATTTTTATGCAGACCTACATAAGTACATATGTACTACTAAGCCTCAGCTCTTCTAACATCTGAGTTGATTTTTTAGAAAAAATTTTTTAAATACTTTTATTTATAAAAAAAAAACGATTTCTTAATATTTTTCCGAAATTTTTTGGCAAAAGTCTTAAAATATAACGCTGTTATTATCTCATCCAACATCAGATTAAAGAAATCACACGAAAGAGAGTCGCCCTCTCTGAAATCATATTCTGATGGAGTTTTCGGTATTGCTCAAATATTTTGGTTGAAGTCTTAAAATATATATAATAAATTTTATATTTTCGATGGAGAAACGGTACCAATTTTTTGTATGGAGACTGATGCACCCTAGTGTACATAGATAATACGCGAGGGCATTTATTGTTAATGTCATCAGATTTGTACCGTTCATTTTTCAAAAATTTGGTGTCAAATTAAAGGGCTTAGATCTGCGATAAGGTCTTATTTTTCGAAAAGAGTTGCCACCTGTTAAAAATTTAAATTACAGTTATTTAATAAAAATCGCCCAACTCTCAACTTTCGACGCGCGTCAATGCGGCAAAACAACAATGTATGGAACGAATTCAGACCGACTGACTTTTGGTCAATCAAAACGAGCCGTTTTGTTAGCGGCAACGTTTTCATTGTGGCGCCTCGCAATGTTATGTGCGTCTTGTCAGTCAAAAGCATCCCTGTGACGCAGAAAAGAATTTCTATCTGGCGGGGGCCTTAAGGCTTTATTTCTTAATTGCATATAAGAGGGTTTCCACCTGAAAAAAAATTAAATTCAAATTGAATTAAGGCAATGAAATAATTGAAATAAATGAAATAATTGAAATAAATGTGGCACCCACAAGACGAACGAGGTTTAAGAAAGTTAGTAAAAAAAAAATACTTTGGTTGCCACCTGTTTGAAAAATCGAATACAATTAAATTATACACTAGTTATATAAAATACCAAAATATGGATGGCAAACGAAAGAGTGTTAAGAAACCTTAAGTTCGAACATTGATAATATTTTTGAGGTCTCTGAAAAGGGGTGCCACCTGTTTGAAATTTATAGGAAATGGGTTTGAAAAGGCTTCATTTCAGAACTATATTTAGAAGGGTTGTCACATGTTGAAGAAAACAAATTCAAGTCGAATTAAGGCAAACGTAATTGAAAATGCTTAATTGGCCTATATAAGAGGGTTGCCACATGTTTAAAAAACGAAATTCAACTTATCTGATCAGTTAATTGAAATGTGCATCATACTGTCAAACGTTCGAAAATACTTTTGAAGATCGTTTCCACCTCTTTGAAAGGTCGAGTTTACTTAACTTATACACGAGTTACATGAAATATTTATGTATGCACGGGCGTAGCCAGGTAGGGCCAGGGGGGTGCTCGAGCCCCCCCCCCCTCCCCCCCTAACTTTAAAATTTTCCTTATATATATATAAAATAGTACCCTGAAATGCCAGCTTAATAGGGTCGACCCATACATTCTTCACTTGCGAGCACTTCTTATCTTCGCGCAGAATGTTGGAAGAAAGATACGGAGACATAACCCCGAACAACGTAATTGGGGTAATAATCTCCAGCGCACACAAGTGGGAAGCTGTTGCGAGATACGTGAAATTCGTACTCCGCTGCAAACGAGAAGACAGATATCTACTGAGGACACCCAAATGAAACGCCTTGAGGCTTAAGTAACTCGCTCCTGCATCTGAAGACATGCAGAATTGCGGTGCCAGATGCGGGACTCTTGCGCGGGCGGTGAGAGTTTGGGTTTTAGCGGGTAGCCCAACACGCTTCGGTGGGAGTCCCACACTCGGCGACGGTGGTATAGAGACTAGTGCCCCCGGCCAGTGCATCAAGCATTTCCCTCTTCATTCGAAAAAAAATAATAATAATAATAGATTCGCGCTTACACAATGTGTAAGTGTTTGGCCGAGCTTCTCCTCCGATTTGTGGCGTGTTTTTCATGGCAGAAATACACTCGGAGGTTTGCCATTGCCTACCGAGGGGCAACCGCTGTTAAGAAAAAACCTATTTTCTATCTTTTTTTGCTTTGACCAGAGCTTGAACCCAGGCCCTGTGGAGTGGTAGCGCGCACTGCTAACCACTACACCACAGCGGCCCCTTCTTAGACTTTTAGATTAAATAAATTCGCTATGGCCGAATATGCAAGTGGCTCAAACCAGCAACAACTCTGGACTGCTCTTTAAATCAAAAACTTCGCAAAAACTAGAGCTACTTCGGAATTCTGATTCTGCGAAAAAAAGATTATAATCCTAATCTATAATTCATCTCGTGCTCTACTTAAAACTTTATATATATTAATCCATATTATCGCTCTCAATCATCTACTGACCTCCGACAGCCTTCCGATCGTACTCAAATTTTGGCGATTGAATTATCGAAATCACATCCTCCGGCTTGCGTAATAATATTTTACCCACACCTTTGCACATGCGCAACACCTCGTGATTACTCAACTTCTCCAACTGCTCAGTGTCCAACAGCGAACAGGCCAATATCCATTCGCGTACGCAATCGAAGTCACCGAGTAATTGCACTGCGCCATTCACACTGAATTTGATACGTTTCATATAAATATAATCCAACCAAGCCTCACAAATGATTTTCAAAATCAATTTCAATATAACCAAATCTTTGGTGGCTTTAATGGCAGGCAGAAATATTTGATCCAGCACATAATCGACATAATCGCTTTTCACATCTTCGTCGAAGACACGCTGCTGCCAGTGCGATGCGGGCGGGAAGGCGAGTTTAAAATTGGCAAGACTGAGTATGCGACAAACTTCCGATAAGACTTGTACGCATTCTTCGTTGGTTTTCTACGAAACAGGTGGGTTGTAAATAAATAAGGCAAAAGAAAGTAGACATCAAGTAAGTTACCTTCAATTGGTCAATATTGACATTAATTTCCAGAATCAACTTGGCGCGCAATGCAACATTGACCAGCATGAGTATATCTGTGAGATCGGCAGTTAGTTTTGGTAGCTTGTGCGAGCTGAAACCAGCCAAACAAACGCGCACATCATGCTCCAGTATGCGAAAGAAACGATCCATTTGCCATTCGCAACAAAGTTGCTTGGCTTGCTCTTTCACCCACAAACGCATAGAGTGGACGGAGTGATCTGAAAGAGGTGGTTGTGTAGAATATTGTATGGTCTTAAGTTCGAGCCAAATCGGTCACCCACCAATGCGATGCAGTATGGGTATTTGTTCGGCAACGGGTAGAGAACTAATTTGCATTTGTAATTCGCTGTTGGGAAAGTAACTATTACTTAAGTCTATTAAGTTCTTGAAGACTAAATCCCAAAATCCGCCAGTATAAGTTCCCAGATGCTGCAAATAGAGATGAGGTGAAAACTTTAATTCGAATATAAGATTATTGAATAGATGGAAGCTTGTTTGGGGTCTCAAAAGATCATAAGGTCTTAGCCAGTTTCAGGTTTGTTCAAAATACTTTTCGGAACTTTGTTTTTTCTGAACTTTTGCGGCATTCTTCATGTTATATTTTGAGGGATAAAATTAAATGCTTCGCGACTTTTCGTGGTTTAAAAGATTTCTCGGGGCCGTATTTCATTTAGAACTTTTTTAATTAAAAATTTTTAAATCTGGTTTTGTTTTCATTTAAGAGAATTTTCGCGAGTGTTTAAGGTTTTCTCGGAATTTTTTCTGTATCAAACAGAATTTTTTTCGACACTATTTGGGACTCTATTTCTTTTAATAATTTTTTTACTTTCACACATTCTTCGGAATTTTTCTGCATTTTTTTTTTTGTTATTCAGGGACTTTTTGGTGTTTTTGACGACTTTTCTATGACTTTTGTGTTTTTTTTTTAACTACATTTTCGTCATTTTGTCGTGTTTTTCCTTTTTTGCGAGACTTATGTGGTTTCTTTCCGGACCGTTCAAGACTTTTTCGGAAGTTTTCGAGATTCTTTGTTTTTTTTAGACAATACACAAAGATGTTTTACTTTCCTGAACTTTTCTAGAATCTTCGGGATTTTTTGTTTTTTTTCCAGAAGTTTTTGAAAACTTTTTTAATTTTTGCGAGGTTTTTCACATTTAAATTTTCAAGACTTTTGGTATTTTTGCTATTCTTTCGGAATTTTCTTTTTTACCGAAACCTTTTCTCGGTAATTCTTTTGAGGCCGTTCAGAATTTTTTCGGGATTCTTTGGTTTTGTTCTTATAGACCTTTCGGGGGTTTTTTATGATTCTTAATTTTTTAACTTTCCGCATTTTTTTGGATTGCTGGTATGTTTTCGGTTTTGAGGTCCAAAAGTAAGTACATTTAAACCTTGACTTCACTTTTTATGAGTAGTAATCCAATATAGTACTATTTTAACTTATGTATGTCTATGTACCTCCTCCTGATCAACACCCCGATATAACCGCAGAGCGCGCTCCATTGTGGCTGGCTTACAATTTGTTGATAGCAAAGTGTAGCGAAATAATTGATCCCAGATATTGTTGGACACAAAGTTTGTAAGACTTTCAGCAACGCCACGCAGAGTTGAGTAAACCGGTTCCGGAATGTCTATAAGTAAAGTAAATTAAAAAGTATATTAAAGTAAAAGTGGTACAGTAGGTGCAAAAATTCTTTGAAATGTGCAAGTAAAAACTTTGAAATTTAGAACTCTGATTTCAAATTCGAATCGGGTGACCCAAAATACTTGGTAAGAATAGTAAGAAAACAAATTTGTGACGCGGTATTTTCAGTCCACGCCTCCACCAACCTTTCTCCGTGTGATTCTTCAACCAGTTTCTCATCGTCTCGACATGTGTCAGCGGATAGCAAGCCAGTGGCGTATCGATCCACCACAAAATGATGTGATCCAAAATGAGTCCCACATTTGACCATATCAGACGCATGCCGCGCATAACAAATTCACTCAACTCCGCGCGCGTACAACTTTTACCTACAACAAAGAAAAGTATTTACTAATTTTCTAAAATTAAATGCCCATAACCTCTTCTGAAGTCGCACCAAATATGCTCGGACAGTAGTCATAAGCTTTAACTATGAGTTGGCTGAGATAGGCGCGTTCGCGCTGCAAAAAATGCTCAACATATTTACGGCAATTACTTTTCTCCATGCCGCCACCCCAGCCCACATCGTCGCCATTGTTGTAGCTGTGGAACTCATTGTCGCCGTGCATGTTGAGCGTAAGTATGCGTAAAATTTCCAAGCTAGAGGCAGTCGATTCACAATTTTCACCAGCAGTTGTGCCCGCGGTGGCAGTCAGATCCGAGGCATTTGGTGCTGGAACAGCAGCCAACATAGCGCCGGAGGAAGTGCCAGCAGCTGCAGCTGCTGCCTCAGCTTGCTCCTGTTCGCTCATATTGAAGAGCCCAAAAAGCAGATCAAGCGAGTTTTGTTCGATGCGCATTTGTGAAGCGTGCTGTAGTCGGGAAATCAAATCTATGACCTAACTCAGCTCCCTGCAACAATTTACAAACCTGCAAAACGTATGCGAAATCGATTGTTTTTGGCGGCAACAACAATGCGGGATACATATTGCTGCAAATGTTGGCATTGCACTCAGCAGCATTGGCTTCACCTGCGCCGCCATCTTCACCTGTTTGTGGACCTTTCTTCTCACCAGCTTGACTCGGCGCGCCATCGACCTCCTTGCATACGCCATCTATGTTGTCGGCATCTTTGAGCCTATCGCGGCGGCACCACTTATTGTATAGACACGATATTTGCAATGCCCAACTTAGCCACATATCCGATTGCGTGGACTTGCGTAGCAATTGTGTTACCTACAATGGTAGGTAATTATTTAAGTTTTCGCTTTTACTACTTCAAATCTTACCGTTTGCTTCAACACAAACATTAGCTGACAAAAGCGTCGATCATTGATCTCCGCAAGCATATTGTATTTCTGCAGTAGTAAGGCATTGTAGGGACTGCGCTTGATTTTCTTATTCAATGAGTGAATATCCTTGTTTTGTGACTCGTCTTTCAGGTTCCAATAGAGTTCACAAACACGTTCCACTTCTTCCAAAAGGGTATTCTAAGATTTAAAAATTCGATGAGAAATCGTAACTAATAAATTTATAGTTCTGAAGTGGGTCGAGACAAATTTATTTCTATTGAGTGCCAAGAGTTTCCGAGTCGTGGCAATGAGTATCTAAATGACAAATTTATTGAGCAATTTAATGCGACCACTATAAGTAAGTGACTATGTACCTCATTCAAACCACGCTACGAAACATTAAATAATGAAAAAAAAAATACATATATATATAGTAGTCGTTCATCCTCTGCAGCCAAAGTGTATATCCGCCGATCCGCTTCGTCTGCTCGCCCAAATGTTGCAAATGGCTCCAATATAATCTAACCGAAGTCTGTGCAGTGGCTATAAGTCCCCTCATACCTTTAAATTAATTAAGAAAACTGGGGTCTCATGTAAGCGGAAGAAATTTCAGTGTCACCTGTCTGATTATCGGCGGTTCCGCCCGTTCGGTAAAATTGTATATCTCCTACCTTTAGTGGGGACGAAGATGGGTAACGATTGAAAGGTTTCACCGGTCTAAACAAGGTTAGATGGCCGAAACAATTTTCTGAAATATGCACCAGGGACAAGTACGACGTAGTGGACGAAGCTTTAAATTTTCTACAATACATCATTCCGGACAGCTACGGAATGTCTTCTAATGCCGTCAGAACATAACCTTCACAGTAAAAGAGCTTAATATCATGCAGTTCCTTGTCGGTTGCTACAGATGTAAGTATCCGAAGACGCACTTGTTGGAGGCGAAACCTCCACTTAAGACACATCGGAAGGCATCGCTAAGAACTGGAGTACAGGATCCAGAATTTCGTACGTCAATCACTAGACACGACACTATAAAGACCGTTCCCACGACAGTCGGGTCTACGTAACCGGAAAGACCCAGATTTATATTTGCGCAAGGACTGTCACTCCAGCAACGTTCTCCAAAAACTCTTCGGGGAATTTATATGCTGTTACAATAACAACGACGGCAACAACAGCAACAACAACAACAACACTATAAATACCAACGAAATTCAAAGCGATAAGTAGCCGCTAACTACAACAACAACAACGGAGAGGACCAAGCTTGGTGCTTTCCGCAGTGGGCGGAGTTTGCTTTTATTTTCTGACGTCGTGGGCCAAGAAAATCCAAGTCATAGTCTGCTGGTAAAATGTCTCATTTCCTTTCCAGCAATAGGTTCTGTGCTGGGTTCGGAATCCGCGACAAAAAGTCATCTAATGAAAAGACAGAGAACGCACCGGATATTGACCTCCCAACACGTCTGAAAGTACCGCAGCAAAGGAAATGCAGTGGAAGGGTCATGGTTCAGCTTCATTGCGCAAGTCGTAAATTAGGCTAAATTGTACGACTCGACAACCTTGGCATTGTCTATTGTCGTGCCGAAATAAGTAAACGACGAAAATCGTCGAAAAGTATGACGTGAAATTTTCGATACGATTCGACTCTCGAAAAACAACTAGCATTGGACATGACTCTCGCAATGAGGGTGATTGTCTATTATTATTATGATTTCGAGAGGGCATACCAGTGCAACAGCCTCGGATTCCTCCAAACAGCCGCCAGCCTACGACAATTCATTTGTTATCGCATTGCCCTCTATGGCCGTTGATCATCTCGTGCCTGAATTAGCGAGTTTCGCATAGCCTTGACTCTCTGATGGGAGGATACTTATTTGGAAAGTCCTTTATACACTTTATTTGAACTATTTCTTTAATATTCTATTGCGAATCCTTATAGATATAAACATATGTATGTATGTATATACTCACATGTTCATCGAAGACATCAACCTTCACATCAACGGCAATACGATATGTGACACGCCTCAACTCCTTGCCCAATTTTGTAATCTCCGTAAATGTTTGCAAGGGTGGCGTTGATTTGTTGCGACAATACCACTTCGGTGTAGAGCTCATCGAATTGGCGCAGTAAGGCACAATGTACGCAAGATTAAGATATTATATATATTTTGATAATTTTTACAAATTCAACAGTCTACAATAAGTTTTTCAACTTTCTTTCAGCACGCCTAATAATTGTTCATAGCTCAACAACCAATTATGTATGTTGTTGGATCGATGCGCAGGTGGCTGCCTATTCGGCTGTCAATTGGCTACATGGCAACGAAGCACAGTGGAACGTAACTTTATAAGCTTGTGTCAAAAATAGCAAACATACATATTTACATAGTTTGCGGAAATTTGGTATATTCTACTTTCATTGGCACCTCTCTTCTGTGCACAGAAATTTTATACATATGTAATTCGGTTTTATTTGAAAAGGCGGTAGTTTTTTTTTCTCACCTAACCCACCCATACAAATTTAGAAACGAATTGTAGAATATCGTAGTCGTATTGGTTACACTTCGTTGAGCTGAGTCTATGAAATTTCTCGGCACGCACACCCAGCATACACCCAGTAAAAAAAAGTTTTATTACACGGTCTAAGAACGAAGCCAATAAATAAATTTGTTATACCGAAATGACTCACAGAACCAAGAAACGTCAATAGTGCAGTGGAATGACTTGAGTGATGTGAGTCATTTGCTTAGTTTAGCTTTATATTCGAATTTAAGAATGTAGCAACAACACATACATAAATATATGAATACAAACGAGAGCGAAACGATAAGAGCGCGTCAGAATGCAAAAGCAATTAGAATAGAACTCGGCAAAAGGTTTTTTCTGGCGTCCATCGCTTTTCAGGCACTCAGCGCTTTATTCAGCCATAAGTTTTTTTATATATCGGCGAGAGCGCTGAAAGTCATAGCACCTAAAAGGTTTGGTGTGGAGTTCTACTCTATGGCACAAAGCATAACACAAAAAGTGATCAACGCATTAAAATTTTTCCATACGAACAAATTAGTATAATGAAATTGGTAGCCTACAATCGATTGTCATGAATTGCCGGCACATACGTGTAGGAATACTTGAGTATATTCCAGGTAATGAAAATAATCGTTAAATATCAAAGAAAAAAGCGTGCTACTTAGGTGGACATGGCGTATGAGTAACATTATTTCCTGCTCATTTCTCATAGAAAAAATCTTTGCGCATTTTCATTTGACTACTTACTTACTTCTTTATTTATCCATCGAAAAAAAACGGGAATGGTTAATTAATTTGTCAGAAACTATCATTCCTATCGGAAAGTGACGTATAGACAGTTTATGGAAAAGTTTGTAAGCTTTCATTTGTGGTATTCATTTTCAGTTTGTTAAAGTGGTTCATGAGATATAAGTGACTAAATGGAACCACCTTTTGTTTTAAGCTGAATAATGGTAAATTCAAAATATCTCGAAAACGTATAAATGGAATACAAAATTAACTCGATTTTTGGTATCAGTGGGCGATTCTACATACAAATTGGATAGTGGCGTCTGGAGAACAAAAACCAAATTAAAGTTTGTGATCCCCTGTAATCTTTATTTTGGATTTATACTTTTTTCGATTACTCTTAATCGTTATGCTGGAGACTGCGTTTTATGACCGATTTAAGTCTTTTATGATCCAAGAAAATAATGGCATTCTATGTGAATAAATCGTTTCCATAATTTCATATATTTGTTTACATGGAATTTGCGATAAGGCCGAATATGATCGAAAAAATAGAAATCCAATTTTAACTATGATTTTTATTAACCGTTACGGTGCCTGGTATTTTCTTGTTTAGTTGGACTTAAATGTACCAATTTCATTAATACTCAATGCAGACCTCTGGTTAGTATAAACGCACATATTATTTTGTTATACTTTAGGTATATCGGAGTTGGTACTGGATAAATAAATACATAGAAGTTCAAACTGCGGATAACGCAGCAAATGAAAGGTATGAGTATGTGAATGTATGTATGTATGTACAAATGTAGAAACCAAAACACCATTTATTGCTTCGTTTATTTATTATTTTTATTTGATTCTTTATTTTTGCGATTTTTGTTGATTTTAGTTGAAGATTCTTCATTTGTGTGTACAGTTTTTTGTTTTTGTATGCTTTTATTTTCTTTGCTTTTTGCTTATATGTATGTATTTTAAACTTTAAATCTGAATAAACGAGATGTAAATATACAACGCATTCTTTCCATAGAGTCATAATCATCATCAAAAATCATTGTTAGCAATTATCATCAAAATCATCATCATCGTCTTCATTATCTTGATCATCAATTATCCTCGATCGACTATCACAATAAATTGTTACAATTATAGTATTTCTTTCTAAATAGTTTCCTGTTAAGGGCTTCTGCGACACACTGCATTTTTCCCCAACTGTTCACCCATCAAGTACGAGCATCTCCACCCCTCTGCCTCTGCACTATTGCTACTTGCTATTCACAGGTTTTTTTTTATACATACATATATGTGTTTATGTACGTATGCATCTTTTGTTTGCTTGCTTCTTTACTTTAGTTGCTGGAGTTTTAGTTAGTTCTTTTTTATTTTAAAGTTTTTTTTTCTGAATTTGAGTTTTAAATTTCATCTGAAATATAGTAAATATATGTATAAGTGTGTATATCTGTAGTATTACTGTCCGAAAAAATACCCATTTTGTTAGTGTAGCAATATTTTTTTGTATTTGCGTTTTTTTTTTTATTAATCATTTCCTCTCCGAATTTTGTAATCGTCGATGTGTTTGAATGTCCGTATATCCTCACGCTTTATAATTATGTATGTATGTATAATATGTGTACGTTTAAGTGTATATGCATGTATATAGTATATATATATATAATATATTTACTTTTTTATTAATTAAATTTAAAATTAAAATTATTTTTTTCATCTCATAAATGTTTGCTTTTCGAATTTAAGCTTGCTATTCTTTCTGCGCTCTTTCTTTCTTTCTTTCTTTTACCCATTAGTATATAATATATGTATATATATTTTCATATATAATGTTTGTATGTAGTATAATATATTTAATATAGTAATATATAGTGATTCTCTTTTTTGTATCATTTTGTTTTGCAATTAGCTCCGTTTTAACTCTCTCTCCTCTAAAACTAAATCGTTTCACAGTTATCCTTACACATATACAAATAGTATAAACATACAGCACAACGTAGCCGGTTTATATAGTAGTTAAGGGACGCTTGCAGCGCACACGTCCATCGTCTGTCTGTCCGTACTCACGGACACTGTCACTCACGGCATTACACACATTTACAATAACGCTACAGCAGTACTATATATTAGTATATGTAGTTGCTTTGTCATTGTGATTTTGTTTTTGAAAGTCTACATATGCATTAATGATACATATTATGTGTATCTATGTATTTTTACATACTTACATATATTTACTACACTTTTAACTTACAATTAATTACTATTTAAATCTGCTTCCTTCGGCCTCTTCTTACTGCTTCTCTTTATTTTTTTTAGTTATTCAACATCCGCACTTACATTTTCCAAGCAAACACCGTTTTGCTGTTGCTGTACTTTAGCCAGCAGCTGTTGCTGCAACTGCTGCTGCATTTGCTGTTCAGCTTTTAGCGTAGGTATCTCGTCTTGTATATTGAGCACCTGTATTCGCGGATTGTAGTAGCCGGCCAAGTAGTAAGTATCATTATTATCATATATCGATTGATATTGCTTTGAATCAGCTCCGAATTTGCCAAAATAACGCTCAAACGGAAGTACTTCACAGCGATGCGATATTGTCTGGACATCGTTTTCGTCCTCGTGCGGTGATTCAAATAAGGCGCCCTATTATAAAGGGGAGAAAATTATTGTAAGTGTAAGTATTTGAGATAAAAAGGCAAAAATATTTCAATATTTTGTTAACACGAAAATTTTCCTATACACTTATATTTGCTTATGCAATCTGAACTTTAAATAAATACATTAAATATGATCTTTATGAATTAAAAAAGTAGCTTTAGAAGAACTCTTCCAAAAGGCCTTCTGAAGTATGTCCGACAAAAACCTTTCTGGGAGTCTTTCTATGCGTGCCACTCTATACAGAATAGAAAGGGGAAAGTAATGCAGAGTGCAAGGCCTATTGATTCTCAGCAAGGCCTTCTGGAAGGGTTTTTAGCTCCTGAGTTATCTACTGGGATAGATATTCCGAAGGTTTTCATGCTCAAAATCGCTTCGTTATATCCATGGACCATTTTTTATGGAAAATTTCGTAACTACGATGATTTTTTCATGGGATTCAGCAAACATTTTCTTATATTGAGCTTTTCGTTTTATCAAAATTCGAGGTTTCACTGTAAACACATATGTTTTTTTTTTCTCATTTTGTTTATAACTTACCGGATATTTTAGATTTGGACAACCTGTTGTCTCTTCAGGATGATAGAACCATCTAACGCGCACGACTTTATTGCTAGACGTTGTCTCCCACATGGATTCAATACGTCCAATATATGGCCTATCTGGTCTGCCAGTCGATAAAAATACTGCACAATCCCCCACCTGGAATGGTGTTGAATAAATATTTTAAGTAAGGATCTCAAAATATGTACATATACATAGTAATCCACAAAAAAAAACTAGGAGTGCGATATTTTGACGAGTTTACACTATTTTTCTTCTGTTTGTTTAATGTTTATTAAATTTTTATAAAACTGTAGCTCATTATAAAACAAAAACCAGATATATCCAAATTTCGAACTTTGCGCAAAAATGTCGAGAATTCTTTGTATGGAAGAAAATACGTGGCACCGTCAACAAAAAGGAAAAAAAAACTAAAAGTCAATGTTATTTTGTAGCCACTGGAAACTTGCACTTTCTTGTGATAAAATTTATTGGGTTTTAAACTGCATACCTATAACTTTTCTAAAAAGTTTGAAATTTTGCTGAACATTTTTTTAATTTTTATAATTTGTGCATACAGTTTCAAAATTGGATTTACACGGTTTTTGTTGGATTACCGGGCTCTTACACGATATTTATTTGCATATGTATGTAAATGCTACTTTTTTGTATGTACTCGTAAGTACCATTTATTAGAATGTTTCAGAAAAGTGGCATTTATCGTTTTAATGAGCTATACTTTTATAATAAAAAATTTATAAACATTAAACAAACAAAAGCAAAATAGTCAATATTTTTACCAGATATCACACTCCATTATTTTGTGGCAAACTGTATGTATGTATGTATGTATGTACATGCATATATGTGTAAATACACGCAGCCATTTTTCCTATTCTAACTCCACTTACAGTTATTGTTTCTTTGCCCCTTTTGATTGTTTTGTAGAATTGCTTGCGGGCTCTGCCCTTAACACCAGCCTTGCGATACGCTTTTCCCTGCCAACCCCAGAGCTGCCGTTCCGGCAAAAAAGCAGCAATCTTGCTACCCTTTGAATTATTGTGTTCCACCTCATCATCATCGCATTTATTCTAGCAAAGGAAAACAGTAAAAGGTATAATATCGATACGCCGAAGGAAAATACATTTCAAATTACCTCATCCGATAATTCGGACATCATATTAGAGGTGCTTTCCTCCTCTAAATCCAAATGCTCTGTTTTGACTTTAGCATTTGTTGCTGCCGATGTCGACGCCGCAGTCGTCTCTACCTTAATCGCAGCAGACGATCCGCTTTGCGTTTGCGACTTGCTATGACCGGCAACCGCTTGGAAGGCGCCAGCAACTGGCGTTTGTGCAACCTGAACCTGCTCATTCTCATTCTCCTCCTCTTGCGCCTCATCGTCATCATCCTGCTCCTCAGCGACGACTTCATTTTCATCTCCTGCCATTTGCGCATTATTGCTGTGATTATCAGCAACAGCCGCTGCAAATTCACGCTTACCTTTGTAAGAAGTCGTCGGTGTTGATGTCAGAAAGCTGCCGCTTGGCGCCACACCGGCATTCTTGATCACGAATGTGTTGTTGCTGCCATTGATCGCTTCATACTCGCCACCATTCGTCTTGCGATGATGATGTTTCTTGTGCTTCTTGCGTTTTTTGTGCTTGTGGTGCTTGCGATTGCAGTCAGCGGCCACCGCGGCATCATCCACACCATTTGTGCCATTCATAACGGCCGCCACGACCGCTAGCCCGCTGCCATTTGCCGGCGCCAATGCGGACGCAGACGCTGACAAACTGCCATTTACGCAGCCATTTGTGCTGGCGGCCAACGCTGCAGCTGCTTGGGATTTTTTCTTCAAATTTTTGATACGCTTTTTCTCTTTACGCTGCGCGCTAATTTCTTTAGCACTCTGCGTTTGCGATTCACTGCCGCACGTAGATGGTGCACAAGCCACTGCCAACGCCCCTGCCGCTGCCGCTGCCGCTGCCGCTGTTGCTGTCGTTGTCGCCACAGGCAGATCAGAGACTGCAAATATGGAAGTGTGTTCATGAGCATCATTGGAATTGTGGCTACTGCCGGAGCCATTAGCGTTGCCGCGCGCGTGCGTTGCACCAGACTTTTTGTGCTTGCCTAAAGAGTAGAGGGGATTATCGTTGTACTCTAGAGGAGTTGGGACGTACGTTCAAAAAGAAAAGAGAACGGAAAAAGTAGGGATACAAATTAAAACGCACGAAATACAGAATAGACGATCGATTAATCGAAAATCATAGATGAAAATGAGACGAATGAATTTGAAATTGATCGGAAATTTGTGGTTACAATTTTAAAGGGCAATCCAAAATCCAAAACAAAAAAAAAATACAACAACGAAATGGAATTCAAAATTTGTATGTATGTATGTACGGGTATATAAGCAGAGCACATACTTTTCGGAAGCGAAGAAATCTTTTCATCATCTAATAAGCTTTGAGCCAAAATTTCCGATCCTTTTTTAAATGAGACTGAAATGAATGGGCGCAAAAGAGATGAATATACATATGTAAATAATCAAAGGTCGTGGCATTCACACACACACACACACACACACACTCACCCACAATGGGATAGTCGCTTAGTAGAAAGCGTATATTCTGTAGACGTATACGCCCACTGTCGCCATCATCGAATTCTACGCTAACTGAATCATTGGGAGTTTCGCCATCGTCGGACGATTCTGATTCGATGGCACGTCCCGGATATAGGCAACGATATTGCTGACTCCAATAGGCGCAGAGACGCGTGCCAATTGGTATACAGTCCACGGATTTGGGCGCCACCTCCAGAATCTGAAATTTCGAAAAATATGGAAATTAGTAAATGGAATGTGCAAAAATATATACATATGTATATGAAGGGGAGCGAAATAAATTCGCCTGCAGTAACAGAATAAAAAGGAAGGCGCCAGGGGCACATAACGGAAGTGAAACTTCTCTCGATCATTTTCTTGTTCGCTTCATGCGTCAGAAATTCGTATTTTACGTACTGTTTATGACTTTGTTGGTTTGAAATTGCATGCATTGAACTAGAGAGTAGTAGCGAACCTTAATCTTAATGTGAATTCCAATACTAATTTTAATTTAAATCTTAATATTAGTCTTAATCTTAATCATAACCCTAATAGTATTCTTAATTTCATCTTAATCTTATACTCAATCCAAATCCGAACCTTAAGCCTAGTCTTAGCATAACCTTAACCTTAATATCAATCTTAACCCTTATATTCGTCCTCATATTGGTCTTGGTCTTAATCGTAATCATAATCATATTCATAATCCTAAACTCAGCCTTAGTCTTAAAGGCAATTTGAAAAATCATAATCATAATCACATTCACAATCACAATCATAATCCTAATCAGAATCAAAATCCGAATCATAATCATAATCACCATCCCAATCATAATCCTAATCATAATCAGAATCATAATCATAATCACAATAATAATCATAATCATAATCTTACTCATAATGACATAATATTGGTCTTAATCTTAATCTTGGTATTCATCTTAACTATGGTTTAATCTTAATCTTGGTCTAGTACTCAATCTCACGCTCAGTCTTACTTCTAGTTCTTATTTTAACCTTAAACCACACAGCGTGTCACACGCTTCGAGAGAACTTCCGTTGCATTGCAAGTGTCACATATTTTCGTGACTTTTTTTTTTTAATTCCCTTACGCCATTAAAAAAGTTTCACTTCAAAATGTCTACATACATATATAAATTCTACTACTCACAGTGTCCTTGAAAATCTCCTCGCGCGACATGATATGCGACTTATTCCCACGCTCACCATCCAAGGTGATTGCGTAAACATCAGGCGGCTGCAGCGGTTTCATCACGCCCGCATAGAATAGTCCGCCCATGTCGGTTAGCACACGCGTCTCCTTGCGATACAAATGTTCGCTGGTCAGCATTAGCTGATAATCGCGCGGGTCTGTGGGCTTTCTTGTCTGTTGCTGCTGCTGTTGTTGCTGCTTTGATTGTTGTTGCGGCAGCGCCACCGCGCACTGCTGCTGCTGCTGCTCTTGTCGCTGTTGCGTTGCGTGCTTGGAAATCTGCTGCTGAGTTGCCAATTTGTGTGCGAGCAGAGGTGATGATGCGCTAGGCGGTTGCTGCTCATCAGCCGAAGAAGAGAGCGTCTCATTCGAGCGACGGCTAGAGGTGAGCGAAGTTGAAGACGAAGTCGCCGCGACTGCCATTAGTTTCGGTTCTTTGCATACAATTGCCGAGCTCGAACTCTTATCGGACGCACTATGTTTTTGCCCATGTCTAAGGGGTGTGACACCATTGCGCATTTCGACACCTACTGATGCGGCTGCAACGGCACCCGCCAACGCGCTCGGACCTAAACGCACCGGCTTGTAAACGGCCATGGAAGGACCGCTGGTGGTGGTGTTAGACGAAAGCGTATTGTTGTCTTCCGAGTTGTCACATTCAGCGGGCGGAAATTGTGCGTGCGGTGGTGCTGGCGTTGCGGACGGCGCCTTCTCGCCGAAGCGCAAGAAAGTGGAACGATTTAAGTAGGGCGTAGATGTAGCACCCACACCGCTGTTGGTGGTGAATTTCGGAAACTTGTAATCACAGAGTGGCATAGAGCTGCCAGTGGTGCTGCAGGCGAGGCTGCCACCGCTGCCGGTTGCGCTGAGCGAAGCCAGTGAGAGTGTTGATTGCTGCTGCTGTTGTTGTTGTTGTTGTTGTTGCAGTTGCTGTGCGGCTAGCAATTTCGCGCATTTCTTTTTCTTTTTATTCTTGGACATCTCGTCGAGCTTTCGCTTCTTCTTGCGATATTGCCGCGTTATATCGGCCAAACGCATGCGCATATCGCTCTCCATCAGCTCAAATATCTCCTGCGCATTGGCCCATTGCCCGAAACGCAACTGGAAGTTGGGATCCACACGATTGAAGGCACTCTTGAGCTCCTGCTGCAATTGTTCGTCCTCGAAGTCCACATCATCGGCGGAAGCAGAGGCAGAGGCGGCAGCTGCAGCAGCAGCAGAGGCCAGCAATTGTTGCTGTTGCTGCTTGTGTTTTCGCTTCTCCTTGGAATATTTTTTCTTGCTCTTTTTCGAGCAACGCTGCGACTTCTTGCTAACCACACCCCCGATGCCGCCCAGTGTGGATGACGAAGAGGACTTTGATGATTTGGAATGTTTATGCTTCTTGCGCTTTACTGGTGGGTCGCCGCCGTTGCCTATGCCGAGGCCCAGCCCACTCGTCGAAGGCAGCTCAATGCCTTCCATTGAGGGGAAGGAAGATTGCTCCAGACGATATGGCGGCGGTGACTGTTGCTGCAGATGCGTCTGGCTTTGGGGCTGTGGCGTTTGAAAACCAAAGGACGATGTTGAACGTGGCGGCGGCGTCGGCGGAGTTTTGTTGTCGGCAAACAAATGACTCCTGCTGATCTGCACTTCCTCTTGAATACGCTGCTCGGCAAGTGCGCAAAGCAAGTTCAACCCACCAAGTGGTTCCACACCGGGCGTTGGCGCAAGTGGCAGCTGTGCAGGCGTGGCCACTGCCGGCAACAAAGGCAGCGGTGTTGGTTGCCGCTGCAGCATTTCAGGCTCTCTGGGCACACAGGAGTCACAGCTAGCCGAGGCAGCCTGTGATTTCAGAACGGTTTCCTGTGGCATCAAATGAGTGGTCAGCGCCGGTTGCGATGCCATATCAGCACCCATTGATGAGACTGGTGCATCCATATGATCGAGTGGCTCCTGCTTAACGCGCACCATGGCCATGCCGACGCCAACGCCGATACCCTTACCCGCCAACGTGCTTGTGCTGATGTTGGAGAGTAGTTCGAGACCGGTTAGATCCTCTGCGCCAGATTGCTGCTGTTGATTCAGCTGCTGCTGTTGCTGGTGGTACTGGTAATGCTCGCTGGATTGCAGCGATTCCGACACTGGATGCATTGCTGCGGCTTCGCCCATTGAGCATGCCGTTGGCGGCCGAGTTGGCGGCGGCGGCAGGGGCTGCGATTGCGACTGTTGATGCGCGGATGCCTCTTGGTACTCAGCCTCTCTATTCGGCGTAGCGTTTACTTCATTATGGCACTCAAGTTGATTTGCATCTGTTGTTGTTTTTGTGGCGATATATGTTGGCGCTGTATTCGTCGTATATCCAGCACCTTCGGAGCAATTGGTGACGCCGCTATGATAACTTTGTTTGGTCAATTCCAAAGGCTGCTGCACTTCGCCATCGTTCATATAGTTCGGTGACTGTGCCGCCCCTGACTGTGTTGCATGTAATTGTTGCTGAAGATGTTGTTGTAGCTGCTGCTGCTGCTGTTGAAGGGCAAGTGGGCATGTTGAGTTCTCGTCATCACTACACACCGGGGTATCCGTCTGTATATTCACATCCTGCATTTGTGGCGGCGGCCCCGCCTGCATTGCTTGCCCGTTATTGCTGATCACACGCGGCACGCCGACCACAATACCGCCGACCGATTGTTGCGGCGGCGCTTCCACTGGACTGGTTTTGAAATTAATGGCGGTCGGTTCATCCCCTAGCGGCGTTGGAGGCCCGATAGTCGCCGAAAGTGTGACTGGCGTTGCTGTGCCACCGCCACACCCACCACCCCCGCTTATGAAAATACCTGTCGGAGTGACGGTTGTAGTACCGGCGCCGACACTGCCAGCCGCACCACGCGGCATTGACGCCGAGAGATTAAGCAAAGCCGGCGAGGGCGTCGAACTGGCATGAAATAGTATCTGTGGCTGCAGTTGTGGCCCGCCAGCAGCTGCAGCCGCATTCTCCATTGTCGCCGAGGTGGGCGGCGTAGGTAGCCGCATCAAATTCAATGCCTGTGTATTAGCAGCAGCCGCTGCATTCTGCAAGTCCAACAAGTTCGTTGTGCTCGATGACGTTGTAGTCATCTTGTCGCGACTTTCGAAGTTCAATGCGATCGGCTGAGATGCAGTTGGCGGTGCTGCGCCCATTTGTGTGTGAGCTGTCTTAACTGATGATGATGCTGCTGCCGCCGCCGCAGCCGCCATAAAATCTGTAGCACTCCACTCTTCGATTTTCATTCCGGCAGGTGGTAGGATGAGTGAGGGCGGCGGCGGCGGGAACGTAGCTGTGGACGGTGGTGGCACGGGTTGTGGTAGCGTCAACGTAGGCTGTAGTGTTTTTGGTGGTTTTGGCGCATCGAACATGGTGGCGGCGGGTCCACCAGCTGTTGCCAAACTTAAAAAGCGGCCACTTGTGCTGCTGCTGCTGTGTGGATTGTGGCTCATGCTGCTCGCCCCACTGCCACCACTACCACCCGGGGGTACAGACCCCGCACTCGCCGCCAAACTCAAATTGATTGAACTTGTGGTTTGCTGTGTGCTGGTAGTTTGCTGTTGATTGTGTTGGCAAAGTGTAGAAGTGGCAGCGGCTGCGGCGGCTGCTGCTGCGGCCGCGGTTAAGTAATTCGAGCCGAAGAGCTGAAGCGATGTGGCGTACGACTGCGGCTGTAGCGTCGAGTGGGGGCTCATCGAGGGGAATATGAAATTGGGCGGCGGCTGTAGAGTGGCTGCCGCGGCTGCTGCGGCCGACGTTGTACCCTGCGGTATGTATGATGGCCAGACGAAAGCCGCCGCCTGTTGGAACGGATCTGTGGGTGTATAGATTGGAAAATTTGATATGCCTATGTGGGTTTTTTGAATTTGAGGCGCGATGAGTTTTTTTTTATAAATTCAGACGAGGCAACAACAATTTTGATAATTTTTATTTTTTTCAAATTTCATATCAATTGTAGCGGTCAGGTGGTGGTGGTTTGGTGGTGGTGGGAGATGGGATGGAAAAAGAGGGTACCAAAGCGAATTAGTGAATGTGAAAATTGCAGGTTCTGTTGTTTATTATTTTCTTGTCTTGATAAGTACTCTTTTCTTTTTGTGAAAATGAGACATAGCAAAGCAGTAAAATTAATACGCATAGTTATAAATAAGTAGTAAAGGTAGAATAATATAGATAAGTAGCGAAACAAACATAAGCAATATATCGTCGTATCACTGTACAAAATCGTTCCCGATTTTTTTTTCTTTTGTGGAAGTGCGTTTTTGCATAAAGCTAACACCTTATTCAAAGTGACAACTGAAAAATTGCAAAGGTAATTACAATTTTTAATAAATAAAAATTTGCTTATACTGCAAAATAACGGGCGTTATGAATAAAAAATAAGCAAATGCTTTTTCTTAAAATTTCAGACCTTTTACTCGATTTATTCAAACAAATTTGAGTTAAAGGACTGAAATTTTGAGAAAAAGCAATTGCTTATTTTTTATTTATGTGGCCTAATATTTTAGTGACATCACTTTTTTATATAAAAAAAAAAAATATTTCCGAAATTAAAATAATTTTCAAAAAAGTATTTTTAAAAAAGGTGTTTTCAAAGAAACGTGTTTTCGAAACAAAGTATTTTCAAAAAAAGTATTTCAAAAAAAGTGTTTTTAAAAAAGGTATTTTTAAAAAAAGTTTTTTTAAAAAAAGTATTTTCAAAAATTTAAATTTAATAAAAAACAATATTTTAAGAAAAAATATTTTCAAAAAAAGTATTTAAAAAAAAAAGATTTAAAAAAAGTATGTATGACCAAATAATCCTTTTTTATGCCGGCTTGGGGTCAGGGTGTTAATCGAATTAAAAAACATGCAAATACATTATTTCCCAATATATTGTATGTATCTTCGGAGATACATTAATTAAATTTTAGCTCCACGACTTGCGTCTCCTTTGTCGTGCAGTTTAGAAACTAACTGTTTTAATTCCATTACCAACCTGACCTCAAGCCGGCATTAAAAAGGATTATTTGATTAAAATCAAAAAGGTCGCAATATAAACAGATACAGATTTATTTTAAGTATGTATGTATTTAACAAAAAAATACTTTAAAAAACAGCATTTCAAAAAAAAAGTAATTCTAAAATAAGTAATTTAAAAAAAAAGTTTTGTCAAAAAAATATTTTAGTAGAAAAACAATAGATAGAATAAACAAAAAAAAAAAAACATTTTTATAAAAGGTATTTTTAGAAAAAACTTATTTTCAATGACACTTAAAAAAACAATTTCTTTCATGAAGAAATTAACGGTATTCGTAAATTTCTTAAAAATTATATGTTGAAATTTATATTTTTTAAATTAAATTAATTAAATTTAACACCCAAATATTTTATATTTGCGAAAAAGCTACGCGGCTGGATACATACTTACACGATATTTGTCTTTTTTTAATACTTTTATTCGTACAAAACAAAGCCGTTTTTCTCTATTTTTGGATCACAACTCGCTTACACTTCACGACACTTGATTACCCTCACTCGAATTTTCACAATATTTTTTTATTTTTTTACGGCATCCATGAATAAATTTCTTATAAGCGTAAATGGCAACTACTGGTACCCCAAAAAAGAATGTAATCTTTCCAACCGTGCACTTACAACGTAAAATTGGCCGCGACACGTGGGTGATCAACAACTTTTTGAAAGTGCAGGAGTTTCGGTTAGAGTCCGGACTATTGTACGAATAAGAAAACACTGCCTTATCATAGCAAAAGTAAGCACTTTGCTGTAACGCCGCTGACACGCGCGTTCGGAGTACGCTCGTACCTAATTTGGACGTTCCGGATGTTTTCCAAAACTATTTCGCGATTTACGAAAATCGGTTGAATATTTATAATTTTAATGTATGGTATTTGTTATAGAATGAGCTAGATTTTTATGAGAAAATAATTGAAATTAAATAATATGAAAATAAATAGTTAACACTTGTTAATATAAAACAAGAGAGAGTAATCAAGTAGCAAAAAAATACCAGACTGATTTTTTTTTAATACTGGCACTAAAAAAAAATGTTTACGGGTAATTGCTGCCTCACCGCATACACACTTTTTTAGAAAACCATCTGCAATGGAAAATACTTATTAAGAAAATTTAAGTGAGGGTTATCAAGTGTCGCGAAGTGTATGTTTTGGGATATTTGATAAAATGGATGTTATAATTGGCAGCTATAATTTCTAACTACAAATGCAAATTGCAGCACCAAAGTTTTCAACAAAGAAGCTTCCTGTTTGCGCTAAGCAAAGCAAAGCATTAATAATGAAACAGCTAAATACATATAAAATTATAACTGAAAATTAGATACAAGTGTGTATGTTTGTGTGTGTGTATTCATGTATGTGTGTATGCATTAGAGGGCTGCATGAATCCATTCTAAACGGCAAATGAATCATTCATATTGAAATTAAATGAATGTGATTGGATTTGAATTTTATTGAATTTAAATGAATAGCTTTGCTGATATGATTGTCGACATTACAATATTTAAACGATGTGAAAACAAATTGAGTGAATATGATGGAATTTTTTTTATTTTTATAAATCTAAATACCTACATTTCCTTGTATTTATTGAACTTTTCTTATACATATTTTGTACTTGTATGCGCCATAAAAGAGAGTCATTAGATAAGAATAGAATTGGTTTCAAGTAGTATATTTATATTTCAATATTTGAATGCTGAAGCATTATTTTATTTACATTGTCTGGGTTAAGAGCAATAGTACAACGTTTTTCGGTTATTAAATTTCTTGCATCTGAAAAGGCTCTTTCAGAAGCCGCGCTACTTGCGGGTATACAGAAAATTTTGCAGCTCGTTTTGTATAAAATTGGAAAAAAATTTTTGTTCAGATACCACCATTTAAGGCAGTCGAAGTCAGCAGTGAACGTAACATTTAGGTTTGAATAACTTTGAATCTCCTGATCCACAGTATGGGTATTTATAATATAGCATTTATGTCTTACAATATTTGACGTGCACCCCGTAAATTTGTAAATGCTGTAGCATCTTTTACATGCTACAATATCGGGCAACTCTTCGCCAGAGTTATTTTTAACATTGGAAAATATCTCCCAAACTTTGCTACGACCTCTTTTTTGACTCAGTGTGTTTTCTCCACTTTTCTTCTTGATGCCGGCACTTTGCAATAATGCGCTTGCGGAGTTCTGTTATTATAAACATATACCATTATCATTATTAAATGGACCGAAATGTAGATTCACTATACATACATACGTACATCATTTTAAGCTAAACGTACTTACATTTTCCTCTACACTTTCCATTCTTTTTTTCGTTTTCGATGCTAAACACAAAATATCACATAAATTGTAATAAATTTGAGTCTGAATAAATTTAAGGTTTTTCATTCATTCATTTATATAATTCTATATGAAGTTAGAAAACTTGAAACGCAATGAATATTCATAAAATACAAAATTCAAAACGCTGGGTGTTTTGAACTTGAAATAGAATACACAATTCTACTGTACTCTCTTTGGCTTGAAATTAGAATCGACTCATGCAGAGGTCTAGTATGCATGTTTTTGTGTATGAATATTAAATGGTAGTGAAATAGTGAATGAATATGGAATAAAGCATTCTACTAAATATAGACAAACGATCTACATATATACGCGCACGATCTTCAAAAGCGACACAACCCAAAATTTGGTATTTTTGAAATAATGCACTAAAGATGCACACAGAGTTTTTATTTACCTTTAAGCACAAGCTGGAGCAAATTTTTGTTATAATTTGTTGAAAAAACTTAAGGTAAAGTCTCCCTTGCCCATATGTTTAACATGTGCTAAGAAATTGTGTAATATTGAGTTGTGTACTTTTGAAGATCGAGCGCGATATGTAGGCAATGACTGAAATATATGTAGATATGAGACTATGATCCATGTCAAATCGACCAATGTTTGGAATCGAACATTTTTGATTTGGCTAAATTTTGGTCAAAAGTATTCTTTTCTCATACAACGAAGTCCTGCCACAGGACAACAAAAGTCGAATGTTCAAAATTTTACAATTTCCCGAAAAGTTTATTTTCTGAATATCTCAAAAACTATTAGATATAGTAGTGCCGGTATCTTTGAAATGTTCAACTTCTGCTGCTTTTTGGCAGCGAAGTTTAAGCAAAGTGCTGTACTAAGACTTTAGTGGTACACTGTAGTATATAAATTTTTGGCTAAATTGGTTTTATACAATAGCTCTAACTGATCTTAAAAGATCCTAAAATTATTAGGATTTTTTTAATACATATGAATTTTTGAACGTGGAAAAAACCCAAAATGAATAAAAAAATTTAATTTTACTTTATTTAAGTCGATTTTGAAAAAAAAAAAGTTCAAAACTTGATATCTTCAAAAAACACCTAGATCCAGATCTTTTAAAATCAGTTGGAGGTATTGCATACAAAAATTTAACCAAAATTTTACAAGTTTTTTTAACTCACAATTCTATAAATTTTAGTTTTTGAGTTTTTTATATGTCTACAAATGTATTTTTATTATAGCCCTAAATATTACCTTTAAAAGGAGACCAGAACAAATTTTGTAGCTATAAAAGTTTTTGAGATATTCAAAAAATTAATTTGCAAAGTCCTGGAAATTGTAAAATTTTGAAAAACATTTCGAAAAAGCTTGCATTTTTTTCTTTGGCAGAACTTTGTTGTATAATATAAGAAACGTTCTGACTAAAATTCATCCAATTCAAAAGTGAGCGTTTCTAAAGGATTTGTCGATTTGACGACATGAATTGAGCCATATATAACATACATATGTATGTGTATCCATATGTATGCACTAAAAAATTATGAACAAAAACCTACCTAAAGCGGCTGGTGTAGCCGGCAGAAGCACCACTTGACCGCGACTTGCATCGCGCGAATACTGCAAACCCACTGTGGCTGGAGACATGGAAATCACTGATTCGATAGGTAGAGCATCTAAAGCCATAAGAAAAAGCGAGGAATTTTATTTAAAATTTTATTTATTTAAAGAATTAAGCGCAGTTTGAAATATGTTATAATAGCGTAAAATAAGAACAGCAATAAGCGATATTCGGAAAATTGCACTCACTTTGATATTGCCAAAATGTGGATGGTGCACGATTGACACTTTGTACACCTGCGGCGCTGAGTGCCAACTCTTCAGCAGTCGCCGAGCCGGCCACTAAATCACCATTGCCTGTGAAATAGATGTTGCTGCAACCAGTACTAACGCCACCTGGAAGGAGAGAAAGTGAAAGAAGAAACAAAAGAAAACATTTGAATTAGTCATTATATAAAACACAAAAAAGTAGTTCAAGAAAATCTGTATAAAACAAGCGTGCAAAGAAAAGAACGTGCGCGCCTAAAAGTATGCTACTACAACACACCTGAGTATGCCAATGCGCCTATAAGTAGACAAATATCGCGGCAAAACACAAAACTAGCACTGCCTCGAATTTCTACACTCCGAATACTGACTAATTTAAGACGTAAGAAAACATAAACGAATTCATTTCCGGTTAAATTAAATTGAATACATATGTACATATGTAGGCCTGCTATCGAGTCCACCAACTTCCAAAAGTCAACTAAATTTCTGGAAATTTACAACGCAATACTTTGCAGATGTATGCACATGAATATCTATCTGCCTGTGTGTGTGTGTGTGTGTGTGTGTGTGTGTGTGTGTGTGTGCGTTTACGCATCGACCTTGAACTATTTGTTGGAGCTGTAGTTGTTGTTCCTGCTCCTGAAGCTATGCTTCTGCTGCTACTGTGCTTCTCATCGATATTACTTACATACATACATACGCACACAAACACAAACACACGCACACACATTTATCTTTTACAAAATTCGCCGAGAATTCAATTTGTTGCTTTTGGTGATTTCGTGTTTTTGTTGCTGTGGCTCATTTGGTCAACAACGCTGCACTTTTCCTGCTGCATTCTTATGTTGTCCTTGCCACTCAGGATTAACATTAAACACTAACACGATTTGCATAATTGTGACTGTACTTTCAGGTGAAACATGCTAGCGATGGGCTTAAATTATACATGTATGTACATATGTACGTATGTAGGTGAGATGCTATTGATGGTGGTGTCATGATGATACGGCAAACATGTCTACATTTGCATGTATGTACATATACAAATCAATAAGAATTCCAGATGAGACCACGTGTCGGAACTGCTAACCTTTACGACTTCCAGAAATATAACTTTCATGGGCCCGAGGCAAATTATTTCAGATTCAATTTCTACGCTGATCTGAAAAATCTGCCATGGAAGTTAATATAAAATAAAAATTTGAACGCCAGAGGAGGAGGAAGGCTACTCAGGAGTACCCAAGTACACGTTTCCAATTTCATCGAAATCGGGCCATAAATAAAGACTCTGACCATAAATATGAATTTTTTGAATAACTCCAATTTAGCGCATCCATTTATCGAAAATGTAATTTCCATCATACCAGCAGTATGTTTTTAATTTCATCAAAATCGGACCATAAATATAAATTTTCTGAATATCTCGACTTGAGCCTATTTCTATGCAACGGGCCTTAGGAATATACTGTCCAAATTTGGTTGAAATCCGTTCATAAGTTTTTGAGCCAAGTTTCAATAAAGAAAACGGTTACATTTTTATATTTGTACCTTAGTAGAGAAAGGCCCAAACTCATATTCTTTCGTAACTCCGTTTTATACAGAAGCCTGTAGATTACGAACTCAATTTACTCCTCTCAAATAATAATCGCATCTCTCGCACTGCATATACGCAGACGATTTTTAAATATCCTATGTAATATCAAAAACAACAACAAATCCAATCAGATTATTGAGAACACCTATAAAAAAAATAGGTACATGGACATTAACATCAGGATCGAAAATGCCCTTCGACAAAACCAAAAAAACTACACATCTGCAAAAAACACCAATGTAACGCACACAAAACAAAACATAGCCCTATAAACCAATACTATTCAAAACGTCGAAGAACAACGATTGGATTAATATTCACCAACAACTACTACTGGAATCGCCAATACTCTACTCTAACAAAAGCACTACTGCCTACAGTAAACCTCATTGCATATCTCTCATCTAAAGGATATATGCACGTTAACACCCTCACACACCTCATAAAAACAAATTGATTATGTTTTATTTCTTTACGACTTAGCTTCAAAAACTAGTCTTAACACCATAAAGAGCACATATCACAAAGCTATCATCAGAGTGGCCCTTTTCGCCTTCCGCACTACCTCACCAACAAGTCTGGCCTACAAAAACATGAAGAACGCAAACATGCTGTTCGAGCTAAACTGATTCCAAAAATTCTCTTCCAAACAAACTCAATATAGACAAAGATGTGAAAAGACTGGTGTCAAACAAGCGTGCTATAAGGACTACCCCAGTAATATCAAGAGTGCTACAACTCTGTACCTAATACAAAATTGTACCAAAATTTCATGCAATCGATAATCACAATCATCCCTGGAAGATTAATAAAGTCATCATCCGACTTATCGTTAAATAGGTATAAAATGGACATTATCCCCAATTCCACCTTTAAACAACTCATTCTACAAAAAAACAACCGACCTCACAAGGCACGGATAGACTATCATTTACACAGATGGCTCCAAAACAAACTCCTCAACAGCGTTTATTGTTACGACCGAATATATTATTTAATTATAAAGCAAATTTTTCATCTTTTCTCAATATTTTCTGCAGAAGCAACCGCCATTCTATGTACCTATAAAAAGGAAAACTTGATTATATGCCCTAATAGCTTCTCAGCCATAAGAGCGGTGAGAAATCCCAACTGTAACAACTGGGAAACCATCAACAATATTAGAGATAATAAATGGGAAATTTGCATGTAAGGCACCCATCATCACCGCTTCAAACATAAAAAAAACTGACATAAAACAACACATTCGCCAACACCTAAATGAAAAATCACAAACAATATTCTAAAGCTACCAACACCCAAACAACTCAGCCAGCAACAAAGATCTTATACCTCCGCAATAAACCCACTAATGTAAATGGTTTCAAAATCAAGATATTTTCTCGACTCCGTCTTAGGCACACGACACAAACACATGTATGTATATCTCGTAAAAAAAATAAAGAAAACCAAACACTCTACGAAAACTGCAGCTCACACCAAACATTGCAACACATCCTCAACGATTGCCCTCTCTATACGAAGAAGCAAAACCAACAATACTCGACTCACAGAACATTACGGAAATACTCGTGATTCCCACCAGCACAAACATAGAAAAAATAGGAAAATAGGTTTGTTAAAACTATTGATCTAACTATTTAACCACTAAAACTACGTGACGCACACATAACTATAAACACAACTCATTCATGCAACATGGAGCTGATGGCCTCGGTAGCCAATGCTCACATTAACTATGAGTTCTGATATTCATATCAGTACTACATATATAATAATAATAATAATAATACTCGCCAAGGAGCCCAAATAAATTTAAAACAACTATTACATCATTAAATTAGTTTCACTGTTTATTAAAACCTAGTGCTTTGAAAAGGTTATCAATTGAAGAATTTTAATTTGTATAAAGTTTAATAACTAGTCTGGGCGTGTGGGAGAATATCTTTGGCCTAACGAGTTGACTAAACTCCCCAAATAGGGCGAAGGTATGTGTGTTTCCACCTGGCTTTTGGTATACTACAAACTGTATGATTAGATCAAACTTTGATTGCATTTTCCCACAAAATTGGAATTTTGGAATAATTCTATATATTGTTCTAAGCCTTTAATAATATATAGAATTATTCCAAAATTCTACACTTAATTTAGTATACACTTAATTTACGTAACGTAACCTAATATGTTGGCCAACGCAATATATTTTTGTTCAGGAATTTTTTCATCCGCCTTATAGGCGGTCAAGTGATAATCAGCTAAAAAGGAAAATACAAAAACTAAATATTTTCGCGTCTGTCTAAGTTGACGTGTTGAGTAACCATTGACGATTTCTTACGTTTGTTAAGTTAAGTCTAGACTAACTGAACTTTTGAGGTGCGATACATACATTCGCACAACACTTTGAGTATTTGAGTGGATGTCAAGTCCACAGTAGTTTTTAATCTTTGAAGAATTGTGACAGAATTCACATAAGATTACAAGACCACAGAACAGATTTCAAGACTTCGAAAATTGGGAGCTTCTTGAAGCCCGTTCGATCAAGTCATCATCCAATTCACTCTAAATTTCAACTACGATTTCGTCTTCTCCCTATTGTAATGAAGTTTTTTCTATGCACATACATTGTTTTTTAAATAATACTTATATAAATTCAAAAAAGAATGTTATTAGAAATATAATACATACATTAGAGTGTATCACGCTTTATACAAAAAAAAATCGATGCTACTTTTCTGTATAATATTTATTATATTTTAAGACTTCCGCCAACATATTTCAGAAAAACTTTCAGATTTATGTGAGCTGCACCGATTTAAAAAAAAAACCTCCAAAAATCGACAGCTTATACTTATGTAAATGAAAATGGTTTTTGAAAATATTCAAAAAAATCATTCAGAGATAGAAGAGCTTAAGCTTAGAAGATCAGCATGAAATTGTTTAAGCATTTTATCAACAAAGTCAAAATAATCCGATATTTTGAGGTACTGAGTTCAAGCCATGAAGCATCAAACAAGAAGAAAAAGAACATGAAAAAAAATTGTTCAATGTTTGAAAGAAAATAAATTAATATACCCAGCAAACACAGTTTCAAACGTTTGAGAAAAGTGTATTTCTCAATTTGATCTCAAATGATTCTTTAATTGAAAACGTTGTTTACATGCAACATTTGAAATTCATTTGACATTGATTTGAAGAAACGTGGTAACGTTATAATCATCGATACATTATACTAAGAATTGTAAATCTCTTAAATCTATGTGAAGTGTCACGCGTTAAATAAAAAGTGGTGAGAACAATATTAGTCATTTGAAAAAAATAACGAATAGAAAAAATAATTAAAAAGAGAACGCAGACAAATATTGGAATTGATGTTTGTGCGGGGTGATGACTCCAGCGAAAAGTCTACCGCGTAAAAAAAATTAAAAGCCCTATATCTAACTTAATTATAGACCGATTTTGCTGCTATTTGTAATATATAAAGCAGGTGGAGCCAGGGTCGATATATTTTTCAAAACCGTATTTATGCTCTGATTTGTTTCACATTTGGCATGTTTAGTTGAAACGTATCAAGACATAGGTTTACACAAATTGGGCTGCTGGTGGCGCTGATGTCAAAATAAAAAGTACACGTTAAAATTTCTTTCAAAAACAATATTAACAAAACGTTTTCAATGGAAATTTTAGTAACACAACGCCTGGTAACGTCGTGTCAGATAGTTCAGCTGGTTAATTTTTATTTTTTTTTACATTTGGTCATACGAGCGTCACAAAACGCCAGTTGGAAATACCCCCAGCCAGAACATCCACCTGCAGCCGTTCAAGACGAATTTATTAGTGCTTAAAATATACATTCCATATAATAAAAAGTGTATTTCCACATTTGATAAATAACCTTTGAAATTTATTTGAGAATTAACCATATTCTCAAATAGAGATGAAATTCCGCTTTTCATTGAGAAAGCTGTAATTTTCAAAACAATATCAAATCATTTTCAAACGTTTGACATTTGAGAAAGTCCCTTGATTTCAAATCATGCTGGGTAGTGACTCAAACGAGTGACCACGTGTTGATTTTTTTTTTTTTAATGTGCACAAAATTTTCTAATGTTATTTTTCTATAAAAATATTGTCCATCCTTTAACCAAAAATAATTGAATCAAAGTTTTAAAACTTAAGCAAAATTTATATCAAAATTTTAATGTTTTCAATCTGAGTTTCTTTAACATTTTTCGAGATGCAATTTTAGTTTAATGCAGTGCAGGTTTCAACGCGTTGATTTTTAATATATATATTTTTTTTTGACGAAACAACAAAAAAAAATACTTAAAAAAAATTGTGAATGTTTAAAAAAATAGCAATATGTGATCACTTGTTTAAGTCACTGTGTGTATGTATCACTGAATCAATTATGCTCGCAAGTGTAAATTGGTCTCGCTGAGGTTTAATATTAAATGGAATATTTTATCAAACGTAATAAAACTATTAAAAAAACTGCATAATAAATTATACATACATATGTATATCTGTATTATCATACGAAGAATAGAGATAAGATAATTAACCGTACCATTGCAGAAATAATGGAAATTAAACAAGAGGTAATAAAAAGGCCTTCCAACGTTTCGAAGAATTCTACGAAAATGGCAATATGAGTTATCAGTAAAGGCCGCTTTCACTTGACGCACCATGATTTGGATTTCTACGAGATCGTATTCAACAAATTTATCTGCAGTTTGACCACCGGTATGATGATCGGTTCGAATAATCCAAATCACTTTTTTATATGATCATAATAAATCTTCATTAACAAAAAGAAAAAAAAATTATAAATAAAGCTTACTTAAACATCTCTGGTTTGACACCCTCTGGGTACCTCTATCTAGTATATGTATAAAATGAGTCATAAATATGTAAGTACCAGTGACAATTTTTCTAATCGTGTTGGTAAGGAATGGACATACTTCCAGCATATTTCTGGAAGAAAAGCGGCCCATATTCAATTCAAAATTATACAAGCTTTAAGCCATGCCCACACATTTTCGATATGTGATATATCAGGACTTTGAGATGGTCAGTCCTCTACTACTATACTCTATACTTTTGACACCAAATGTATCTCGGCTCCAGCGTACAATAGAAGCAACACAAGCATAAATTTATGTAGATGCTAATAATGTTTAACCGACTTCCAAAAAAGGAGGAGGTTATCAGTTCGTCGGAATATTTTTTTTTTTTTTTTATGTATGTTACCGCATAACTTTGGACCACGTCAACCGATTTCGATAATTCTTTTTGCATCGGAAAGGTAGTGTCTCAAAGGTGAGATATATATATATATATATATTTTTTTTATATGGGAGTTGAAGTCGGTTTTTTTTTTGCTAAAAATTACTTGTAAATACATCGGTTCAGAAGCTTTCGAGGCTGTAAACTGCATAAGTACCAACAGGCACACACGGCCCTCTTATGCGCATATAAGAAGAACACTTTTTGAAGGAGGTATACATATATATGTGTGTATAGCAAATAACGCCGCAACATTTTTTTGCGCTTTTTTGCACCAAATTTTTAAATCTTTGCAATACCCAAAAGGGACATAAATAAAGAATGTGTAAAAAATAATACATAAAATGTGTGAATTTTCGCGGGTAATAAAACAGAATACCAGTTTTATCATAGGTCGACGATAAAAAAAAAATACTGAATTTCAAAAACTAAAGCAGCAGTACAAAGTAGTACATAGTAGTAAGAATGTAGTTAAAACACTGCCAACGACAGCAAATCTAACTGACAACTATTAAAGCTCTGAAATTCTGCTTCTAACGATACATAAGCATAAAACATAAAAGGTATACATACATACATAAGTTTAAGGCGCTTGACGTCATGACTTTGCTAAAAATTTATTTACCTTAAATTGGCGAAATTTTTATTTTAAACCTGTTTCAAATGTGTGTTTCTCAGTTGAGCCATCTAAATTCAATGCGAATTTCATGCAAATGATTAGTCAAGTCTTTCTTAATGCCCAACAAAAATTTCGCCGTTTTCCATTTTTTTTTTTTAGATTTGGTAGGTACATAAGTATGTACATATTTTTTGCCATTCAATGATGAAAAATTATAGTATACATTTCCCAATAAAATTTTAACTTCTCATCGCTCTATTTTTAGTGTGCCAGGCGGAGTACAATGCAAATGTAATAATTTTCTGTAGAAGCGAAAACGTGATTAGATAAATATGCTTTTAGCCATTCTTTCCTTTGAGTGTTTCTAGGCATTGACTGAGTCGTAGGTATGTACCGATTGCTGTAACAATGGTATCATGTCGAATTCCATGAAGGTTGTGCATGAATTCACAACAAACAAGCTGGTATGTATGTATGTATGCATATTTTTTTGGAAATTTAGAACATCCGAATTACGGTTCTGAAGGACAAAGTATTATCGCACTTTTAGCTGGCAAACCAACAGCATTTTCCCAAGTAGAAGTGGTATGTGGATGCTACTCCGAAAACGGAAATATATTTTTTTACATTATTTATCGAAAAAAAGAAGACACCAAATTTTTTTATTTCGTCATGATATTCGAAAATCTCGAAAAAAATCCCGATATTTTGAACTCACCGAGAAGTATCTTTTTTCAATTGTTTGCAGTTAATAAACTATTTATCGGAGAAAATCAGTTAAGGTATCAAAAGGTGCGTAATTACCTCCATTAGAGTGTGAGATGTGTGTTGCATTAAAAAATTGCATTTTTTTTTTTTTTTTTTATTTTTTTATTAACTATACCATGTTCGATTTTTATTATTTTTTCAACCTGAATAGTTGTCAAACTTTATGGAGTACACTAGGGGTATTCTCGAAATCTTGCAAAGCCTTTGCACGTAGCACGGATTGAATAACTTGCAAACACACAACAACAAATTACATGGAAAACACCATTCCCTATCGCTGCAAAATATGCAACGTCTGTATGTATATATTTTGCAAAAAAGCACAGCAAGATAAATGCGACTCTGTGCTAGCTGTTTTGTTGTTAGAATCAGGGCTGCCATATATCCTTAGCTATGAAGTGCCATAATGAGGATAAAAAGTGCCAAAAGTGCCAAAATGTGCCAAAAGTGCCAAAAAAGGTGCCATTCTTTTTAATTCTTCCCATTGGTGTCTTTTTTAATTCTTCTCATTTAGCATTTAAATTAGAAACACATTCCTAAAACAAAAGGCCAATGCCAAATTATGATAAACCAGTTGTATACACTAGAAATTAGAAAATTTTAGTTGAGAAAAAAAAAATACAAGCAAAGGATTTCACAAAAATGTATTGAAATATTACTTTTTTTGTGCCAAATTGTAACATTAAGTGCCATTAGAAGTAAAATAGGGCCAAAAATGGCACGGTTTGAGCCAAGCTGGCAGCCCTGGTTAGAACTGCTATGTTCATATTTCTCTCATTCCTCTCATCTCGCTCACTTAATTTTTTTTGCTGCATCTTTTTGTATTTGATATAGAATTACGCTGCTTGCTAAATATACATACATGCTACCATTTTGCAATCCGTGCAACGTGCAAGTTTTCGAGAATACCCCTACTATAAAAATTTGAGAATGGAAACACCGACACATTAAGTTTCATAAAGTTTATACATAAAACTTCAGACTTTTTACTCGATTTTTTCGAACAAATTTAAGTAAAAGGTCTGAAATTTTAAGCAATTGGCTTATTTTTTATTCATAAGGCCTAATATCCCTCAATATCAATCAATTCAATTATATGGGTGCAAAATTGAGTCAATGTGTTAATTTACAAAAATTTATGGAGTGCATATACAACGTTAGCGAAATTTAATATTTTTATGCTGGATTCTAAATAGTGCTTTAAACTATATTCTAATATATATAAAAAACATTACAATTTTGCCAAATAAATTGTGTGTTTTTTTTTGTCATTGACTTAATTTCGCACCTAAGTGTAAGTCTTTTTACTCGTGTATTTAGAAATTCTTAAATAACCAATCTTTTTACTACAGTATTTAGACATCTCCAAGTACTAAGTATTTGGGTATTTACTACCCAAACTGTTACTTTAGATACAAAAGCACTTACTATGTAAGTGTGCCCATCCCTGGTGCAGACAATATTTTTGAACTCAAAGTATACTCGCAAAACTAAGACTCTACGATTACAAGCATTTTAAGGTTGAAAACCTGGAATCTGAAACAGCTGAGCATATTCAAAATGGTTTCCATCAGACATCTGTCAACCTAAAAAGGCGTTAGGGGATTCATTAGTAACCAACTGAAGGCATAGCACACGATCCGTACTCCCAGTAGATGAAAATTGATTGGAATTGAAATAACACAAATAATTACATTGATTACTATTATTATTTCCAAATTCCTGGCGAAAACCGTGTACGGTATTAAGTTCTCTTTACTACCTTTCTTTTGAATCTACATACATACATATTAATAAGGTATTAATAGCTTTAATCGTCTCCATAGCACAGCATCAAAAATGTTAACAATCACTGAACCACAACTTCTTTTTTTTCGTGGTTATTTTTGGTCCACTTGTAAGGAAATATCCAATCAAATGTTTTGTATTACATTACAAAAAGAATTCATCCACTATTAATTTACAAGCTCATTAGAGTACGCATTTTAGGGAAATTGGACGTATGAAAGACATTAATGCAATTTTTAATTTCATTCAAGCACTCGAAATGCCTACCTTTACTGAAGGTATAGTTAGAAATAAAATATTGCAGACGAAAAGAAGTGCTTTCACAGCAGGTATGGGGGAGAATTCGAAAACATGTTTCAGCATTTAAGTGGGTAGGTTTCAATATGGTCGCAGACACCCCATCTGCTATCTACGGCATCGGCAATGGCAAAATGGAGTGGAAGGTCAAAGGAAAGGGGGTAAGGTAGAGAAGGAATTGAAAGTGGATAAATGTATGTATGTATGTATTTGCGTGCGTATGTATGTACGTATGCACATTAGGGTGGCCCTTAGTTCGAAAAGAGCTCAAGCTCTCGGTCTCATCACCTAGACATGTGCGAACAGCCTATAGACTAAACTATGTATACATACAAAGTTTTAGGTCAATCAAAAAAGATTTATAGTAGGCTCAAAGCGCTCAAAGTGTCTCATGTATTTCATATGGAGAAAAAGCTATTTTTCGTTGAAATGATAGAAAATCAATATTTTTCCATCGACAAACTCTTTTTCTCTTCAGTAGACTTTCAGAAAAACCACTCAATCGTTTATTTAATAATTTATTAAGATTAACTATTTTCTATGGGTGCCCCAAAACCCGAAAAAAATACAATAGGGGAACCGATAAAAAATCGTTAATGTTGAAACAAATTTTAAATAACCAATTAAGAAATATTTTTTGAAGTCTCCTGAAGAGAAACTGAGTTTGCCGTTTGAAAAATATTGATATTCAAGGATTATATATCATTTCTACGAAAACTAGTTTTTTCGCCATATAAAATATATGAGAAACTTTGAGCGCTTTGAGTCACCTCTAAATCTCTTTTGATTGACCTGAAACTTTGCATACTTTAGTCTTTAGGCTATTCACATATTTCTAAAGGGTAGGACCGAGAATCTAAAACCGTTTATTTTTCTCCATATAACTAGGGGCCACGCTAATATACATACGTATTTATATTGAAGCTAACGCAGCATCAATCCATCCCTTCTGCTACTTGCGAGTTTGCAATATCGTTCAGCAACAAAATTTATGCTGTGATGCATCTATTGCGAACGACAAGAGCTACTTGTTTTTATATACCGAGTTTTATATGTACATATGTATGTACGTATGTATTTTGTTGACATACCCACCTTGCGGCAGAATTAGCGCCGAGTATATGCAACGCACACACCCGCGACAACGACGCACAGTGTGTCGTTTTTTATGGAAAACGTATGCACGTTAATTTTGTTGTACGATATTTTTAAAATCTTGAGTAATGAAACTACACGATTTCAGGAGTTCTACAATGTCGACGATGAGGTCGAAAGGTCCATGTTAGCGAAAACTATACCTATGGAGATATTGCGATATCCCTAGGACTGCTAGTATAGAACAGGCTCAAATAGAAATCAAGGTGTCTATAAACATCCGAAAAGCGGACAAAATAGTTGCCGATACTGGTTGAAAAGACTGTGAAACAGTCAGCCAAGATCCATGTATAAGTATGGCCTTTATGCAAAAAAAAATTTCTTCACCATATAATCAAATCCACCAAATATGCTTATATTTTTTATTTCTTTCTTTAATAAATTCGAGTGCTTACATACCGTTGTCCACAAAATAATAGGAGTGCAATATTTTGACCAGTTTTTGGCTATTTTTCTTTTGTTTATTTAATGTTTTTTATAAAAGTCTATTTGGTTTCACAGCAAACACCATGTACATTTACTTTGTACAAAAATTATAAAAATTCTGTAAATTTTCACCAAAATTTCAAAATTTTTAATCAGAATCTTTAGAAAAAATTTGGTATGCAGTTTTGTAGTTGATTTGATTCTAGTCACACAGCCAGCAAAAAAAATGGCTAAAATCAAAGGGATTTTTTAGCAGCTCAAAACTTGCACTTCATTAGACGAAAACTAAATGGGCTACAAAACTGCATACCAAAATTTTTTCTATAGATTGAAATTTTGATGAGAATTTCCAGAATTATTATCGCTATTTGTACAAAGATTGAAATCTGTGTTTGGACATTGAGACTTTTATACAAAAATATCAAACATTAAATAAACAAAAGACAAATAGCCAAAACTGGACGAAACATCGCACTCCTATTTAAATAAAAAAAAACCATTTCTCTACTGCTTCGTTTTTAAAAGAAAAAATTTTATTCAATATTTCCTTGTTTGTAACTTCTATATTTCAGTGGATGTTAAGTAAAGCTAAACCATTTAATCTTTGTACCCCAGTTTTACTTCGTAATTATGATTTATGCTTAAGAAGGAGCGTTCACTGGAAGCAAGTGTCACAGGAAGAATCCGTCTAGAAATATTGTTCGCCTATGCTCCGTAGGTGCATTGAAAATGCCTGTAAAGGAACATTATAAACCGTATAAATTTATAATAAATTTTCCAACGATTTCACTCAATAATCTTGATAAACTAAAGGCAAGGCAACTCTGTCACAAGTATAAACGAAAAGAGGAAGGGGCGTTAGTTCAATACAGCTCTTAAATTTTTAAAAATATCTGCTTGATAAAGTTATCAGTTTAGATGAAAACAATATTAATTTAAATATAAGCATGGGATTTAAATTTGAAATGTAGAAAATTACCTTTGACACACTTTAAGACATGATAATTGAAATAATTTGAAATTACTTTTGGCCGAAGGTGGAAATTTAAAAGAAGTATAAAATTTAACAAATCATTAAGCGGAACTTTCAAGAACGCGAATATGTAAATTAGGTCGCAGGGATTGTAAAACTTCATTTTCGGGATGCAGACGGTTGGGAAATCACCGGCATCTTGAAGACAATGGTGGTCAACATTTTTTTAAACTTAGAGAAGATACCATTTTGGGGCGTAACCAAACTACGCCTAATCGTTGGTATTCATACATGGTAGTAAAATTCCCATAGGAGTTTTTTTTTTTTTGTTTTAACTCCCAAAACCCATACCTGCGTTCGACCCTGGTAAGAGCTATCCTTGCTCCGCCGACGGTTCTGGCATTTATTCCAATGACCCTCAGCTGCGTACTGCGGCGATTCAGATTTACGGCCCAATATGGATGGGGTTGAAGGTTTTCCTTAACGTCAGTTAGTTCATGAAAGGATCCAGTCTAGTTCATCAACGGCTACCCAACTGACAAAATCAAAATGCCGATTTCTTTCTGCCTCGAAACAATTGGTCGGTATTAAAATTTTGTCAGTACATTATTTTTAGGTCAGAAACAAAGTTGAACCTGAACCGAAGAAGACGATGACGATGAAGACGAATCTCGTACTATGATAACATTCGCACAAATGCATTTCTTTACCACTGCACTTTTTTTGATCTTCAGCTTGCACTCTGTTTTCACCCTGAGATTAATTATTTTTGACGCGCTCACAACACTGTGCGACGCTAAAGCCAACGCTGACGCTGACGCAAAAGCTAAACACAAAACAACATAACTTTGACGGCGAACAAGGTTGCAAACACCCCCAGTGCAAATAATAACAAAGATGCCATACGATTTTTTCCAAAGGCGGTAGAGCGCTAGCAGTGGGAAGGGTGTTTGTGTACGCGACAAAAGGCAAAGAAGCGCCGAAGAAACAACATAAAGGCGGATGAAATGTGAGGGAATCCTAGACTTTCACTTCCTAGCTACATATGTATGTTTGTATATACGTATGTATGTATGTATGTATGTATGTATGTACCGGCACAGGGGTAAAGTCAATGAACGACGCTTGCGGGGGTGGCATGCGCGCATATCGCACTTCTACTTCGATTTCTGAACAAGCGAGCAGCACGAACTCAAGAAAGGACATAAGTACAAAGCGTGCCACAGCATAGAAAAAGGAAAAGAAAGTAAGGAGTCAAGAAACTGCAAATGCAGCTTCTTTACTTACCAACAACAATAAGGTAATGTACATATCAATTTTATCTTATGAGATTTTTTCTGTTTGCTTCAGCAACCAGACGTTTCGTCAGCATGTAAAGCGGATAAGGGTGAAAGGAAGCGCGTAGTGCTGGTATTGGCAGCATTAAAATCGCATAACAGCTGAACGCATGGCTGCTGATCACACGCTGCTCATTCATTCAATCATACAAATACGGCAAATCTGCCACCGGCGCTAATTCTCACCCACACCGCCTTATCGTCTCGCCATATGTACATATATGGATGGAAGTGAATAATCTAAATAACTCACTTCAAACTGCTCGAACAGCTAGATACTCACATGCGTTGGAAATTTAAAATTAATAAAAAAAAATAATAATAATAATAAAAGCCGTTCGCATTCGACTTGAAATTTTCCTGCCGCATAACTCCTCCTTCTACACTTTTCAAAAATAAAAACAAAAACTCCAACCACTACGATGACTGATAAAAGGAATTCCCATGAAGAATTCACATAATCTTGTTAGTGCTTTAAATCAACACGGTAATGAGACATATTAAACGACACGCTTCGCCCCCAACCACAACCACAACCAGAACCATAGCCATACCCTCACCTCCATCAACCGAACGACCAAAGGTAGCCCCGCACAACTAGATATGCGGCCATTCATCATCAGCGGACTGACTGCCACCATTTTCAAACAAACAACCGCCACCGTGGCAATGAGTCCTCACTTTATTCTCTTCCACAATATGTATGTAGATATGTATACTGCTCATCCGGCCAAGCACACTCACACCATACATACTCGCTCATTCTCAATTCAACCACCATTACGTTTTTATGCGTAGGCAGCATTGAGACGCTGTGATTGTAGCAGAAATTAATAATAAAAGTTAAAGTACAAAATTTTTGACAATATCGAAAGGAACAAAGCAGAGGGAAAGAGTATATGTGTGTATGTAGGTAAATAAATGTTGTGAAAGGGAATAAGTTGCCAGGGGGCACTCGAAGTGGCATGACAAAAGGAAAATTAATGAAGAATTTGTAAGTATTAGAGGTATGCATAAGTTGCTTCAAATTGTCAGTCTCGCAAAGAGTACAGTAGGCGCTGTGGTGTAGTGGTTAGCACCGGGCCTGGTTTCAAGTCCTGACCAAAGCCGCATCGAAAAAAAAAATATAGAAAAATGTTTTTTTCTTATCAGCTATCCCCCCTCGGCAGGCAATGGCAAACATCCGACGGTGTTTCTACCGTGAAAAACAGCTTCTCATAAAAATACAATCGCCGGGAGTCGGCGTAAAACTGTGGGTCCCTCCCCTTTCAAGGCGCACGCCACAAATCGGCGGAAAAGCTCGACCAGACACTAACATATTATGTATGAGACAATCTGAAAACTTAAATCAAGGATAATGTTATCAGTTCAAAAAGTTTACTAACATCCTCTCTCTATGTAAGGCGTCCGTACTTTATTTCAAAGAGTTGTGGTGTTTTTAATTTTTCAAAAACCATAGATAAATAAAACACATAGAAGTTAGAAAGTTCATCATTCAAAGAGAGTGCATATTCACTACTTTGATTCATGAATGAGTTTAATCCCACATAACGCAGAAAGCTATGTGAATCGATCTCGATAACTCTTTTTTTATCGGAAAGGTGGTACCTCAAGGGTGGTCCTTCCCATACTAATTTGGTTCCCTTGCAAACACTGTATCAAGAAAAAATTAAAGGTACTCATAAATTTGTATGCGAGAATAGAAATCGGTTATATTCTTTGTTTAAAAATTACAGGTTTTTTGGTTGATTTGCCCTTTTTCAAGAGGCCTTAATTTTCAATATTGGGTAATGAAACTAATCGTGATTTCGTTTCTTCCAAAAAATGTTGCCCTTCCGCGGTGCGAAATGTGTTTAATGTTACACTCAACCCAGTAAAAGGGCATGTTCTTTTCCCCTTGCCCTTGTATAGCTCACGCAGTTCATATTTTCGTTTTAAGCAACCATCTAAATTTCAGCCCTGACAAAGCTTCAAAGGGCAGAGAATGTCTTAATTTTAGAATTGAACCTGAAAGGAAAAAGGGGCAATTAAAAGGCGACATTTTTTTGGTAGAAACGAAAACGCCATAAGCCCGTTTCAGCCTAAAAGGCCCTAAACACACATTGATTTATCTGATTTTCAGTTGGAGCTAGTAGTAAATAGGCCGTGTGTAGTTGGCAAACCTGCGTCAAGTTGTTCGTCAAGTTCAAAAACTCTAACTCGGTTGGACTCGTGTCCAACCGGTTGGCGCATTTGTAGAGAATTTCGTTAAGTAAATTGGTCAACTGGCCTTTTATTAGAGGAACATAATTACTTCGCTCGGAAAAATTGGTATTTTTAAATGTTTAAATTTTTGCTATAAAGTCGAGCTCAAAAAACAGACAAATACTTATTCATTTATTAACATTTCGCTACAACGAAACTCATAATATCAGCATCAGTATCTATTCAAATTAAATAAAATTCAAAGCCAAACTTATTCCATTAATTTTTAATATACAGGCATGTTCCGAAATTCGAAAATTTGAAATCGACTTGATTTCGATAATTTCTTCGATGGTTTTTAACCTAAAAACTTACAAGTCTCGCATTAAAATGATTTTTTTCATAACGCTGCTGCTTCTTTTACAGTTTTCAGTGAGAATATTCACTCCTTTCATCAGATATAATTAAAAAATATTTGGCAAATCGACTCGATTTCAAAGTTTCGAATTTCAGAACATGCCTGATACATAATTCATTAGGCATTTCGAACGGACACTGGCAGACCTCTGGTATGTATGGATGTGTATTTGTACATCAGTAGGTAGACTATGTGTATTGAGAGGGGCCCGCATTCTACAGACTAACTAAAGCCGGCAGCAACAAATCGTTGACATTTTTATGCGTTTCTACTAAGTCAAAGCAAACCCGCATGACTAAAAGCGCTTAACCCTTCTACATACATACGTACATATGCATATATGTATATGTACATGTACGCACATATTTATGTAGCTTGATTATGTAGAATAATTTGAAAATGAATTTGAAATGGTGGAATACAAAAAAAAAATATAAAGTTAAACAAAGAGGTAAGGGAATTGTTATTTCAACTGTTCCGGGCAGCAATATTTTTATTTTGAAGATTTTCGATTTGAAATCATTGTAAAATCCTTATTTTAGAACTTTTATTTTTAAGCAAGTAAGGCAGTAAATAGAGAATATTAATCGTAAAGTTACCGAAACAAGACACTGATCGCTGCCAGCTCAACGTATACTACAATGGTTTTTTTTTTTTTTTTTTTTAAGGAGCAAACTTATCGATGGAAAACAAAAGCTTGCGGAGAAGGTACTATAAAACTGTATTGCGGTTAAAAATGTATTGTTGTTGTTGTTGAACACCTAAAAAATTAATTCATAAACGTTATAAAATGTATAACGGCGTCTGGTAAATTGCGTAAGAATTCTTTAGTTTTATCAAAAAATTATCCAGATCTCTTTTAACATGAGAATTATTCCTTCGCTTTTACTTTCATTGATACACAAATGGACAAATTTTGAAAAATAATTTTTTGAAACTTTACTCTCACAAGGACTACTTCACAGTGATCTCGAAAATGAAATCGTTTATGTACCGATTACCAATTGTGAAAACCCCGGCTTTAAGTACCGGTTACCAATTCTGAGGAAGGTTTTTGCACCGGTTAACAATTTCGAAAAATCGAGTGTTTAGTACCGGTTATCAACTTAAATAAAAAAAATCAATATTTTGAGTAAAGATTCTGTTTACATATGTAATTATTGAAATATTGCATAGTATCCATTTTGTAAAAAAAAAATATTGTAATATGGGAAGTATGCATAAGAGTTGATGCATACACCTTATCAGCTCCTCGCCGCCGTACGGCTGGCAGGCCCTCAGCTCCAGAGGCTTTGTTGTATTTCAGCCGCATAATCGCTATTCGTACCGTCATAGTCAGGCAGTGGGAAATCGGGTTCGACTTCTCCACTACTTTCAGTGTTGCTGTCATTCAATAAGGTAGAAAAGTGTTCCCACTATAATTTAAGTACGTTCTGGACATCGGTCTCTAGGTCGCGATGGTTGTTCTTACAGGAGTTCGCCCTAGTCTTGATACCTTCCTTGGAATAACTCGGCTCTGGAGCCATCTATTGGGTCCATTTGCAGGTGTATTTCTCTTGATGTTAGTAATATGTATTTGTTGTCACGTCTTCAAGATTATTAAACTCTGCTCCGAGATATTTCAATCGTATTTTTGACACAGCAGGACAATAGCATAGATGTGTCCTCATGCATTTCCTGCAAACTTCACTGACAGCAACCGCCATTTTGCTTGCGTGCGCCACCAACATGTTATGTCCTGTTAGGACACCTAACATAGTTCTGCAGTCTCTTCGTGCCAGCGATATTATAAACCGAGTTTGTGTCCCGTTTTCCAGTCTGCACATAACTTTGGAGATTTTATCGGAATGTTTTTTTTTTGTTCTAGAACCAAGTGGGTTCCGCTCTTGGAAATCTCATCTACAATCTCGTTACCTGTAATGCCCTGGTACGCCTGGTTGCTGCTGCCCTATTTATGGCCCCCTGCTTCTAAGGACATTTTGTGAAGTAAACTTGTATGAGCTTATAGCCATAATCGCTGCTTGACTATCTACATATATGTTAATTTTAGCGTTAAGTATTTTCAGTCATTGAGTAGGCTAGCTCAGCGGCTTTTCTCACTGCGAAAACCTCTGCCTGGAGTATACTGCAGTGATCCGACAGCGGACGACGGCAAAGCGGTCAGCGGTAAGTGAACAGCCGTATAGTTGCCGCAGTGAAATCCGTCAGAGCAAACACAATTGCGGCGCACGACGGCATCCGTCAGCTCTCATTTTGATTTGAAAATTATCATTAAAATTAAATATTTTACGTGCGTGTATGTAGTTTTGCTGGAAATACAAATTTATGATAACACCAAGGCGTATTTAACAAGGTGGTGTTGGCCGTATATAAGTAAAAAATTACACTAACAAATTATACGCTGATGTCCATACTGTCATTGGTATGAGTTACAACAAACACATCATTTTGACGTAATGGCCTCCACGGCGAAAAACTCAGCTGTCGCCCCAACACCACCTTGTTTAATACACCTTGGATAACACATTGCCAAACTTGTGAAAATAATAAAAATTACTACAATCAACACTCAATCAAAACATTGTGCCGTCTCCGCAGGGCGGTAAAAATAGAAATAAATTTAAATCAACCGAAAAACGTCAACGGTAAAAACGCTGTCAATTTGACAGCGGTTAACCGATGACCGCTTTACCGTCGTCCGCTGCAATTCTGGATAGAGCTATATATGCCGCGGAATAGAGCTTTTAATCAATTTCAACAAATAAATAATTGAAAACATAATATTATTAAGCATATTATGATTTAGTACTATGGGGCAATCATGATTCAATAATACAAGGTTAGATAATTATTGACAGCTGCGGTTTGACACTCCCTTACAAAAGGTTGCATTTACGAAGGACAGAGAAAGGGCAAGAATGCAATCCCTTGTTGCGAAAATGGTAGTAGAAAAGTACGCAAAGTAGGCAATTAGTAGTGAAGTTCCTTTTGTAAATTCTAATGTATTTGCAGGAAATCTGGCATTTCAAACGAAATGTTGAATGTAATATTGATATATCTACGTGAATTACGTAATTTATATGCTATTTAGCTGTATAAAAACTGCAAAATGACTCAAAATTAAAATAAGACTACTATGAGATTGATGTAAATATCCAAGGCTTATCTTTTCATCAGTTAAATATGCTTCATATGCATATGCAAATAAACATATTGCACAAAATCGTATACTTTTATTTCACACCAAAGCTACACTGTTTCCATGTAAATTTGCAAAGAAGCAACACGGTGCCACTGCTAAGGGAGCGGTGCGAGAGAGACAACTGTCAGTTTATCGAACCTTGTATTATTGAATCATGTGGCGCAATAAGCGAATGAAGTAATAAAACCAGCTTTCTCGCTTTATTTTCTGTCATTCGGTCATCGTACAGTTCCATAAGTAGCGTAACTCTTCTTATTACCGTTTTTTTAGGCTGCAGGTACCCAGCCAGTGAAAAAATCCGAAAATAAATCCGAAAAAGGAACAAAAAGGGGATGAAGTGCGGATTTTTGTCCGTTTTTCGAACGTTTCGAACGTTTTCCGGTTACGAAAATGAATGATAACTGTAGTCATTTTCTATTCGTTTCCGGATACGGAAAATAGTACTAGACTGCACTGTCAGCAAAATTTGCGCGTCTCTGCTGGCTGGGTATGTGTTTGGCAGGCTGTAGGTGTGTTTTTGGTTCAGTGTATTGGTGTTTTTGGTTCAGTGTGTTAGTCTATTTTGAATCAATTGTAATAGAAATGAAAGAAATTGCCCAAAAAACTGGTGATCTCAGTTTTAGGCATTTTTGGATGAAATATTGTTTGTATATACATATAAATGTAAAATATGAGGAGATTGGATCACTATAATGTCTATAACTTGCGAAAAATCGAATCGATTGTGATCGAATTTTCAATTAATTCCAGCTTTCTGGCTTCCGCTCTCAGAAATACAAAGGATATACTCGTACTTAAAAATTGCATAGGTATAAATATTCTCAATACTTCCAATTTTTGGGGTGATTTTTGCATAGTTCGAAAAATTCTTTTCGATACATTACGCGGAAAATCGAAAAATTAAGAAAATCGAAAATTGCATATACGTAGATATTTGCAAAGTCGCGCGAAAAGATTCAATTATATGCTCCCAACCGGTACTTACTCACATTTTTTATTAAAAATCTTTAGCATCTACGTTTGCAAGTCAATTTTTTTTTTTTTTTTTTTTTTTGAAAAAGAGAAAAGTAGATACCTCAACTTTTCTGGATAAAACCTGTAAAACTGGCAAAAAGCAAAATTGCTCTCAGAGAACGAGAGAAAAACCAAACCGCACGGGAAAGCTTTTCGAGTAAAAACTGGTTAAACAGTCAAATACACCGTGGGCACCACTTTTTTTTTATTTACAAAGCAGTTTTTTATCATTTGCCGATCTGCTAAATTATATGCAAATACGCAAGCAAATTAACAAAAATACTTTCAAAACTTGATATTTCTTCGCTGGGATGTATTTAAGAAGGTGAAAAAGTGAATTCATTTTTTTGCCTATTCAACTTCCAAATCCTTTGAGTAGCTGATGCTTTGACACTCTACCAGATTTTACCTGGAAAAATTCTTCGGCTAAAATCTTCCGATTTTACTCGCCCATTTTTCATCTACTTTACCAGAGAACCGAGTGTACGGGAACGCTTTCTGGTAAATTCCTGTAAATTCTTGCAACTTTTCGCGAGTTAGGGAACGCAACTAATATTAGAAAAAACTTGCAAAATTGAAAATACTTTATATGGAAAAAATGCAAAACACCTTTAACAATAAAAAAAATTCAAAAATCAATGCAATTTTTGACTAACTTCGAACCTGCATTTTTTATACTAGAATTTAATGAGCTATAAAACTGCATACTCAAGAAAAATCTGTTGAAAAAGTTGAAAATTTGCATGAAAGTTTATTGAATTTTCGCGAGTTTCGCGCAAAGTTTAGAAATTATTTTTTTGTTGTAGAAAGAAACATATTTTTATAAAAATTTAGCGGAGAAATATTATAATAGAAATCGGCGCATATATTGTGCAAATATTCGCAGTGGCAATACTTTTTTCCGGCAGTGTATCTAAAATTCAAAAAATTAAAATCATTTTTCTGAAACATTTGCTAGAACCGCAAGTTATTTTAAATATAAAAACCATCAAAATAAATTTCATATGAAGAGTGTTCGCTATGCAAAAAACTTGTACAAGTTGGTACCGGTTGTTACCAAATCGTGTTCGTTTGGCCAAAAACCCAGTAAAACTTGCAAGGAGAGAGCACAATTTTGACATTCATTTGGAAGGGAAGTTGCAAATTCATGCTGGAAAAATTTTTGCCAGTAAGCATTTGCCAGCAGGATTGTGGCACACGGTTGCATTTTTTGTCAACATTTGAATCAACGAGTTCATTAAATTTAAAAATGAACAATCTTGTTGCGATTTACTAATGAAAGAAGTATGTAAATATTCGTTTATTCAATTAATTTAATTAATTCCAAACATTTGAAAGGTACTCGGCTGAAAAAGCTGTATTCGTAATCGATAAAGGAAATCCGACAGTGACTTCCACAATGAAATTGAAGCGTATGTTGAAGAAAGTCAGAATAAGAAGAAATATACGTATAGGTCCTGTTTTGGTTTCCACCTGAAATAATTTAATACATGTATTATGCTCGAAATGCAACCGTGGACGCCAGCTGGCAGTAAATCTTGCTAATGTTTGCTAATTCCTACTCGCGCAAAACTCAGTAAGTTTCTCTCTTTGGGAGAGTAAGATACCTTATTCTCTGAATTTTGTTACTAGTTCTTACTGGCAGTTGCATAGCGAACACTCCTAAAATCTGGTAAAGTGTCAAACCATCAGCTGTTCAAATGATTTCAAATTTGAATAAGCAAAAACAAAAGTGCATCTGCATTTTGACCTTATTAAATATTCAAGTGCAGTTGAATGTCTCTTTGTTGAGATCGTTGATAATAAAACTAAATGTCTCGTTGTTTGTGTTTACAATCCATGTAAGAAAATGACCTAACGTGTGTACATGAGAAAATTTCTGAAGTGGTATTAAAATATGATCATATTATATGCTGCGGTGATTTCGATGTTGACCTTTTATGTAATGATCACAACTCAACAACACTAGTAGATAACTTTCAATCGAACGGGCTTAATGTAGTTAATAAGCAAGCCACTCGATTTTCTCCAAACTGCAAGCCCAGTTTATTGGATTTGTTCTGTGTTAGTGATTGTAATTATGTTAATCATGTTGAGCAACTTTCTGTGGCAGGCGTCTCAGACCATGATATGTTGTTTCTGTCATATGGAATCGATTTCAGTAGAAGCGATCACCTTCCAAAGTTTTGTATAGAGACTTCAAACATGTTAATGTACAAGCACTCAATAACGAAGCAGCTCTATTAGATTGGAACACTTGCAGGTTTTTCTCTAATGTAGATGACAAATTATATTACTTCAACAACCTCGTAACTTTCTTGTTTGACAGATATGTTCCTTTTCGTAAAGTCAAGACCCTGCCAGCTACGAAACCCTGGTTTACATCAGAAGTACTTCATGTTATTAGAATTCGCAACAAGGCATACTCTGAATGGAAAAGAAATCAAACGCAATATCGTTGGGAAAGCTACCGGATTGCTAGAAACAAAGCCAGTTTATGGGTTAAAAATGCTAAACAAGCGTATTTGAAAACAAAACTAAACCCAGACTTGCCAACAGATATTCTTTGGAAAAATCTTAAATCAATTGGTGTAGGAAATAAGGAAAAAACATTATGTAATCTTGATGTAGAAGTTATGAGTTCGCGTGCTTGGATATTGGCAATGCCTTTGAAGTCCCACAGTGTGTGTTTAATTTTGATGTGGCGATTAGGTCCAATGCGGTGGGTTCCGATGGCGTGAACTTGAGGTTTTTAAAACTAATTTCACCGTTTGTTATATCTCCCCTCACACAAATCATTAACTTCTCAATCACCTCCTGTCAGTTTCCTAGCGGCTGGAAAATTTCAAACATAATACCAGTGCCGAAAGTAAGTTACCCTGAATCGCCACAGCATTATCGACCAATAAGCATCCTTCCTGTATTATCTAAGGTGTTTGAAAAGTATATGGAGAGTCAATTAGTCACCTTCTTAAATGAAAACAAATTATTAACTGAAAACCAATCTGGTTTCAGAGCATGTCACAATTGCGCCACAGCCATGTTAAAAATATTTGAAAATATTCGTCCGGCATATGACCAAAACCACTTAACCTTAATGGTGCTACTGGATTTTACCAAGGCGTTTGATACAGTTGACCATGAACTATAGCTGTTAAAGTTGGAAAAGATGTTTGGTTTCAACACTTTTGCAGTAAAACTTATGAAGAGTTATCTGTCTGATAGTCAGCAACAAGTCCAGCGTGGGAAAAAGGTTTCTAGTTTAAGGCGCGTCCGGGGTACCTCAGGGGTCAATACTGGGTCCATTACTTTTTTCTATATTTATAAACGACATCGTGAATTGCTGCCGCAATGTATCAATTCATTTATATGCAGATGATACCCAAATATACTTATCGCGACCCATTGGATTGTCAGAAGACCTAGTCTGTAGGATAAATGAAGATCTCTCTCGTATATCTAGTTGGGCACAAGCAAATAACTTGAAACTGAACTCTGGCAAAACAAAGGCAATATCCCTATCTAACAATGAATACAACCTAAGTTGTTTATCCCCTGTTAAATTTGATGGTGTGGAAGTACAGATAGAGCAGGTTGTGACTAACCTTGGTTTCAAAGTAAATTCAAGGATGAGCTGTGTTGATCATATAAACTACTCGATTTGTAAAATATATAACGTATTAAGTAAATTAAATCGCACTGCATATTTATTACCAAATGATGTAAAACTCCGACTAGCTAAGACACTAATAGTTCCTCAAATCATATACAGTGAAGTTGTATACTCTAAGGTAGACAATGCATCAAAACTAAAAATACAAAAAGCTTTTAATACTACAGCTCGTTTTATTTTCTCAAAACGAAAATATGACCATATTTCAGCTCATTCTAAGCAAATACTTGACAACACCCTGGATAACTTTCTTAAGATAAGAAATCTTGTTTTTTTACACAAGTTGGTTTATACTGCAAAACCAGAATACTTATTTAAAAACCTTAAATTTTGGCAAAGCGAGCGTGTGCTAAATATTATAATACCAAAGACTACATACATTGCTACTTCTCGCATGTTCTTTGTTCATGGTGCACAATTATGGAACTCTCTTCCACCCGCTATAAGAACGATAAAAGATGCTAGATGCTTCAAGAATACAATACAAAGATACTTCTCTTGACTTGCCTCTGGAAAACCTCTCCCTCCTCATTCAGTTCTCTATAGATATCTTCTTCTACCTTCTCTCTGTGCCTTTTATAACTAATTCTAATTTTAAAATAATATTTAGGGGATTCACAAGACGTGTTAACCGTCGTAAAATCTTAAGGTTAACATCTTTTTTAATTAAAATGGTTTTAGGGGATTTCTAACTAAACCGAAATTCTTTTAAACTGATAAAGAATATATAATTAGCCAACCTCCCAACCATTTTAACCGCTATTTTACATAAACAAGTGTTAAGCTTAAGATTTTACGACGGTTAACACGTCTTGTGAATCCCCTAATTATATATAATTTTTTATTATTATTATTATTATTTTCTTTTTTTTTAACACCATAGTTTACCATAAGTCGATGTGCTGTAAGAGACACTAGTCTCACTTGCATAAAATAAACATATAAATAAATGAAATGAAATATATCCTAGCGAAGAAATATCAAGTTTTGTAAATATTTTTGTTAATTTGCTGGTGTCATGGTGTAATAATAGTTGCGTTTTTTTACTCACTTCCAGTAAAATCCAGTAAAAGTTTTTACGAATTTTCATGTTTTGGCGTTTTCGTACGCAAAAACTTGCAAAGTAGGGGAAATTGAGAGAGCAAAAAATGACAGCTGAAGTTGCAAGTTTTTACTGGATAAATTTTTACTTGTAAGAGTTTGCCAGTACGAAAAACAGCTGATCGCATGTTGTTGGATGAAATTTAAACTAATAAGGAAACTGTTTCTGGGTTTTTATTGTTGAATTTCACAAAATACACCTATTTAAATACAAAACATATTGTACTATTTCAAATTAAATGTAGAAAAATGTATAATTACAGGCTTATAAGCCTGAATATATGTTTGTATCGGCAGCTCCACACAGCTTGGACATATATTGTAACTTTAAAAAAATAAAAGCCGTAAAATAAGGCAATTTCCTATAAGACTGTAAATGATTTTCTAAATAGATTAAAACACATAAATATCGATAATATAAGCGAATTCCTAATTTAACCATGCAGCCACTCTATTCTAGTGTAGGGATGCCCAAATCAGCACATATGTGTCGCGGGCGACTGCGCGTGCAAAGCTTTGCACAGCGGTGCTGGGCAAGCGCGGAAGCAAAAAGTTATCGGAAGGGGAAAACGAAGTCAACAGAATAGTTAGATTGTATGTGTGACAATGATGGAAAATGAGTGTGCATTGTGCCATTTTCGGCCCTTTCGGAAGCAGCCGGCACCTTCAGCACAATCGTTTGATTTTCGGCACTATTTTTGCGTAACTCAATGCAACTAAAAAATATTTCTTTCGGATTCGCAATTAAAAATATTTTTTTTACACTTAATCGTATGTGCTTAAACTGATAAATGATATAAACATAGAAACGCAAGCAGAAGAATCTCACTTCCACATTCTGCATATGCGCTTAACATTTTTGTTTAAACAAATTTGTCGAAATTTCATCTCTAAAGCAAATATCAAATATCATTTAATATATGCTTTAGATTTAAATAATAATTTTTAGTGGTGGGCGAGTCCCGAGATGTTTAAATGATCGAGATAGTACATTCAATTCGCGTAGATTTTTGAGAACTTTTTTCGTTGAAGGTGTTGCACTTTTTTGCCATACTGAAATTTGTGTACATCATTTATCATTGTCTAAGAAAAACTATAAAATAAAGCTTAATTTATAATATTGGAATAAAAAACAACAACGCTACACGCGCATTCATCCATATAACATAAAATGCGAACGTTCGTTATATGGAAGAAAGTGCGCAACACCGCAAACAGAAAAATTCAAAAAATCAATGGTATTTTCTAGACACTTCAAACTTGCACCTTATTATAGATACTAGAATGAATGGGCTAAAAAATTGTTAACCCAAAACATGTCTACAAATTCTGAACAAAAACTGTGAAAATTTGATGAAACTTTGTTGATTTTTTTCAAGTTATTCAAAAATTATTTAAAAATTTCAAAATTATTTAAAAAAATAAAATAAATACCGGGTGACCGTGTAATTTTGTCAAAGATGAAGACAATGATGATACATAAAACATTAATACACTATATAGGTCAGTTCATATTAATGAACATAAAATGAGATCACTATTGATAAAATGGAAATCCTCAAGGGAAATTTATAATTTCAACGCATGGAATTTTCATACATTTTTTTACTTTCAACCCCCGAATTGCTCAATTACTTCTATTTCTGCAGGATCACCATTAGGTAAATTTCCAAAGATTTTTCAAAATAAATAGCGATGAGGGATATTTCACCCGCCGGTGATAAGAAATCGCAATCACCATAACGCACGTTACTAATATTACTGTTCACAATCACGTTTACACTCAAAATTACAATTCATAATTTCGTTTTGTAGCAAATATGAAATATAGGTATATCCATTTACTTAAATGTAAACGGATTAGGAATCAAAGTGCCAGAAGAGATTTGAGCGTTTGGCACAAAAAGTATCTTTGATGTTGAAATTGTACTTAAAATCGGCAAATTGTACTTTTGTACATTTTAAAATTAATTGTACTGAAAAAAGGACAATTGTACTTAAAATATCAACACTGTTTCACTAGCGCAGTACTTGCTGCAGCGATGCCAGATTTGAGCGTACCCAATTTTTTACCGATAATAACTCATGCGAGGGATTTGGGTATTGGGCATTTTACAATGCGAAAGACCCACTGGCGCCGAGTCGCTGAAGAACTCTTGGAAAATAAACGTAAAAGACGGTAATCTTAATGGCGATGCTAGCAAGTCAATACTCGTATAAAGTTTCATAAAAAAATTCCTTGTGGTTTAAAGAATATAGGAAATGGTACATTTTACTAAAGCCAGCCTCCCGACATAGGCTACTATTTCATACGAACACAAATATATTCGTCTACAAATAATGTTGATTATTGTCCTAAGATACGTTTGTGAATCTTACCAGTGTTCTATGTAATAGGCTGTTTTTGCTTACGCGTAAAAGCACATTTAGCGCATTTAGCTCTAAATGCTACTCTAAATGTACATTTATCCATACAAAATTCGTCACCTAAATGCAACTAAATGCAACTCCATTTTTGCATTAAGAATCTAAATGCTAAGAGCAACCCTGTGATCTTCCAAAATTTCCACGATTCGAACATGGTTTAAAGAGAAAAAGTGGCAACATTGCTTTTTCGAGTATACAGTTGCTAACTACGTTTCAGTGATCGCCGATCGAGATTTCTTTTATTTTGCATTACATATTTGGATAAAGAAAAGTTAAGCAAATTCAACATCGATTTGATGCTGATAGAAATCTGGATCAATTTGTGATCAACTCGGTTCGTTTTGTTTCCTAATTAAGTGAGAAAATTTTAATTGACAGCACCGACAAATGAATATATACACAAACAAATTTTCGGTTATGGTTAAAACAATACAAGTTTTTGTATTGAATTTTTGGTTTAAAATTTATTTTTTCCTTTTCAGTAGGGTTTTTGCACATTATCTCCTGCGTGAGAATTGATCGTAATATATACGGATCTAAATAAGAGACTGGAACACGGCTGTTTGTCAAAAGCATACGATTTCGAACTCGCGTAAATGTACATTTGCTAAATGCTATAGCATGAACGCTCTTCGAAAACATATGTTCGAAAGTGCTAAATGTTGCATTTTTAATGCAGCAAAAACGCTGCATAAGAACCAAAAATCAATCCCCTCGCCTATTAGAACTTTTGCTTTAAAAGAAAAATATACATAGCGCATTTACTCAATAGTTGGTGTGGCATCACTGTTTGAGCATTGATGTGCTCAGCTCACTGTTGCCAAGGAAGTGCATTTTGCACTAAACTTAGTGCTTTTGGGAAACCAAAAAGCCAAAATAATTGGAATTCAATGTTTGGTTCGTTATGTAGTGAGGCTTTTTTAATTTAAGCACACTGAATGCATAGGTACATATGTATGTATGTATACACTATACACTAATATTCTACATTAAGATGGAATTCATTTACTGAATAAAATGTGAGGAATAGGTAAACTAAATACAGTGCTATCTGGGTCGAGTGAACTAATTAATGCAAGACCAGTTCATAAAATGCAGATTGTTCACTATATCCAGATTGAGTTTTTTGTTCTTTAAAATCAATTTTATTGCGCAGTACGTCTTTTGAAGTTAAATTTTTAAGAACTCTGAAATGTCGTCTTTTCCCTCAGCTAATGCCAACACATGTTTCCTGTTGTTGTTCTATCGTTGTCGTCAAGCTCTATTAGCGGTAGACCCTGGAAGCGTGCAGCCTCGATGGGATCTGTCCATAAGGCCAGAGGCGTTAGCAGGGTGAGGTTCAGTGGGTATGCGAAGAGATGCTGCGAGTCATGGGGCTTCTCTCCGAATGCGGGCAATTCATTTGGCACATCTGCATTTATTCTGCTCAAGTATGAGTTCAACCTGCTGCAGTAGCCAGATCGAAGTTGGGCTATGGGGTCCGAGTCTCCCGAGGCAGACGAAGCTCTGTCTCGTCCACGTCTGGTGGTTGCGTGCCCATAACGGCATACACAGATCGAGAGTCTATATAACTGTCGGTAGGCTGTTGGGTCCAGAGATAGTTTTTTGAACCCCCGGACTTCGTCCGTCAGTTCATAAAGATGCCTTCTGACGTGCCGTCGCGAGGGTTCTTCCGCAAGCAGATGTCTGTTCGGGTACCTAACACGGTGACACCCTACTAGGCATTGCTTGCAGAGCATTGTGTTTAGCTCCTTAATCGGGAGCATATTGGCCTCGTTGCGGAGGTGATGTTTCGGCAACATCAGAAGGCATCCTGTCGCTGTCTGAGTGCCGTGTTTTGGCAAGTCTGCAGTTTCATCCACTGCGTCCTACTAGTCCCCGATAACCACACAGGCGTTGCATAGTTCAGAACCGGGCGGCCAATTGCCTTGTACGTTGCCAGCAACGTTTCTTTGTTCTTTGTCTTAGGGGAGAGGGTTAGGCTCCGTGCAGTGACGAAGCGAGAAAGCTCGGTGAAATAACCATTACCAAGCAATCGTTACCATAAGAGACAATCGAGACTACCTCTGGTGGTTGAGGGAGCTTAGAAATGTAAATGTTGAACAGTAGTGGGGAAAGGGCGCCACCCTGTTGAACTCGCTGTTTTAATTTTCCTAGGTTTGCTCGATTTGTCTCTAAAGATCACTGACGACCACTCAGGTATTTCGCAGCCCACCGTTTGTCTTCTAGTAGCGTCACTTGAATAGTTCTATATAGCTATCGGGCGAGAAGACTCTCCTTTGTTGGACGGTTTCCCCGGTGGACAATCACCTCACGGTTGACCAAAGCTTGCTCACACCAGAGCCGAAGTTACAGGTCTTCAGATGGTCTTCCCACTTCTTCCGCTTATGTACGTTCACTAGTTGCCGAATCTCCGAGCTGAGATCCCTGATACGGGGATTTACGGGATCGGCCTGGCGAAGGGATTAACCTTTTTGTTATTAAATTTGTCGTTACAGTTTTGAATTTGGAAGGAATTGGTTTTCAATTTTGTTCACTCTACAAAGACACAAAATTGTTCACTCTATAGAGTACTCAATGGAAAAATTTTCATGTTCACTCTTTCGAGGTGTTCGTAGCATCGGGTGTTCACTCCAGCCAGATAACACTGTATGTTTTACGTTGTTATAAATGTATACAAATCAATTTATTAATAAAAACGTGAGGAAATGGATATGTATATACACTTTTTACTGAATCAAAAAAATTATTAAACATGATAATAAAAACTTGGCGCTTTTGTTTTGGAAAAATTGGCTTTTTCTGGTGGCCTGATGCCACACTGGCTCAGTTGTCGCAAAAGTACACATACATACACGCATTTTTACTTGAAAATAAGTGTGTAGTGGTTAATATGTATACGATGCCATCTCCGTACAGCTCACTTCCCCTCGCCTTGCACGCTCGCGTGCAGGCAGTTTGCCCACGACGTCGACTGCGTGCACCTCTGCTGTGCATCCCTATTCTAGTGTATCAGTAGTTCATTTGGCTCAATATTATGACAATGCAGCAAAAGTTATTTAGTATAAAAGAGCGCCTTTCCATACGATTTTTGTGTACGTTTTTTTCCATTGATAACCACGATATCTTTTATTTTTCTACTTTTTGAGGACAAAAATTATACAAATCCAGCAATTTTAAATATTAATATTGTTCTGAAAACATCAAGTTCTTTATTTATTTCCCAACGAATAGTAGTATAAAAATTGAGATCGGCAGCACTGAAAATAAGCATGCCGATCTTGTCAAAATCACAACAAACACGTTGCTACTGACAACACCTTGTTATTATTCCACCATGTGCTGGTGTATTTGAGTAAAATGTAGAAGCATGATTCAATAATACAATCTTATGTAATTTGTGACCGCTAAAGTTTGAAACTGCTTTATCTAGATTTGTATTTTAGAAGTAGGAGAAAGGGGAACAATGTGATCGCCTTCTGGGAAAACGATAGTAGAAAGGTACTACAAAAAGTACGCAAAGTATACAATCAGAAATGATTGTATTATTAATGTGTAGTATTAATTCCATGGGAATTTGCAATATATTTGGTGTTTTAATGAAAATACTAAAGAATACGTCAAAATATGCATTTTTAATTTAAGTTATTCGTCATTTCTTGGAACAAATCTAGAATACCGACGGTTCAGCTATGCAAAAATTCAGATCAATAGAACTTTTTACGCTCATTTCAAGCATGTCAAAATTATTTGGCGGAAGTAAAAAATGAAGTTTAAAGTTAAATTTTTAGATTTTTTAAATATTGTTATCTTATGAACACATGACCGATTAAAAACTAATGACGTCACGATTTTGATATTTTTATTTCATAAAAAAACCTCTTTGAAAAAACTGCTAACTTAATGGAAAAGAAATTTATATTATTTAGAAAGTACAAGTTATTATCTATAATTCGATATACGTGTTTTATCATGATCTACTTTGGGGTTTCAAGAATTTAGTAATAATAAAAAATATAAATAAACAAAGTAAATAAACCTCTTATATCTTCTTTATTTTTTATCTGCGCCAAATTTCTGGACAGATAAAGGAGCCGATTTCATGTGTGGCGGCGAGAAGACTGTAGGAGTGTTCGCTATGAAACTGCCAGTAATAGAATTTAGAGAATAAGGTGTCTTACTCTCCCATAGAGAGAAACTTGCTGAGTTTTGCGCGAACAGGAACTAGCAAACATTTGCAAGCTTCACTGCCAGCTGGCGTTCACCGTTTGCATTTCGAACATAATAAATGTTTCAAATTATTTTAGGTGGAAAACAAAACAGGACCTATTCCGGACTAAAACTGATAACTTCTGACAGAGAGAGGACCTTATTTACTCTCTTTGTTGTCCTCCCAATAGTCAGAGAACCGAGTACGGGACCGATTTCCAGTAAAATCTGACTTATTCTGACTATTTCTGACTAGTCGGGACTCGTATGGGATCGCAACTATTGTAAGCAACCTAAACGAAAGTCGGGTCTACGTAACCGGAACGACCCAGATTTATATCTGGCCAAGGACTGTCACTCCAGCAACACTCCCCAAAAAGTCCTTGGGGAATTTGTATGCTGCTACAACAACAACAAAGAAACTCACCATAGCGCTATTCTTTATCGAATGCTTTCTCCGAAACTTTTAGGAAAATATTTATGCTTTTACAGCAACAACAACAAACACATTAACAAGACACCGTAACTTAAATATTTTAGTTATAACAATCCATGTGTGTAAATGAGATCCTATTCTGCTAGATGGGAGTGTGTATCTAAGGTATGCAACTTCTAAAATGTTTACAAATATGGATTTCACTCAGACAAAGAATAAATAAAACTTACCCAGATCCGCTACGCGTATACCAAAGCAATTCATATCCTTGTTAAGTGTCTGTTGCACCGGGATGGCTGTAGAGCTGGAGAGTGTGCCCGCCGTTTCCTGTGGTCGCTTACGCGCCACGGCAATACCAATGGGCACTGTGTTATCTGCAAGCAAAAAACAAAAGTGCGATCGAAAGCCACAAAGGCAGACGCTTCACTGTAGTCCCAATATTTTAAAATTCACGGAAAGTCAGTGAGGAGTGGTAAACATTATGTTTGTATCACAGTATAGTTTGTATGTAGATAGGTAATATGCTTGTACGGAATAGATGAATTTCTTTATTATTTTTTTTTTGTTTTTTATATTAACATACTTGTGTTTGGCATTGTGGCCGCTCCGGTGAGTGTGTTCACATTTGACGTCTTATCCATTTCGTTCACCTTCGGCGAAGAAGCCTCTATCTTTACAAGCGTTGTCAGCGTGGACGATGAGGACATAGTCTTGGAAGCGGCTGATATGGAAGCAGAACAACTGGACGTTGATGAGGCCACACCAACGCCCATTCCAACACCAACACCAAGCCCACCTCCGCCGCCACTTGTCGATGATGTAGACACGTGATGTTGCTGATGATGATGCTGTTGCTGCTGTGTTTGATGGCAATTGGCGGAGGTCACTTCCGAAACTTGGCAAGGTTCGCGTTTGATTTGTACAAATGTATAACTGGTTGAAGTTGAATTGGTTTGTTGATGATGGTGATGATGTTGCTGTTGCTGTGAATGCGAATGCTGATGCTGATGGTGTTGAGCCGATGTTGCACCACCCAATGGTGATGTAGTTGTTGTGACAAAGTGTGGGCCGCCTGCAAGACTGAAAGGTTCCAAATGCAATGGCGCACCATTGGCCGTCGCAGTGGAGGGCACTAAGAAGGTGGTGGTGGCCGCAGCTGTGCTACGTTCGAAATGCTCTGTGGCAGCAGCGACGGCAACCGATGAGCCCAGCAAATCCGCAGCAGTGTTAGTACTATGACCATTGAATGTTGCCATTTAACTACGCGCACAAACAGGATTACAATATGTATGTAGGTAAGTATTTACAAATGTTTCTTTAGTTAAGTGTTAGTTTTGATTTTTAATTACATTTGGTGTTGCTTTCGAAAATATTCAAATAGCCGGCGGCTTTGTGTTAAAATGCCGTCGCTAAAATGCAAATGGCTGATTTTTGTGCTGGAGGGTACTTCATAGTGGATTGCGTCGCCAACAACAGAATTGCGGCGCAAATACGCTGGATACATTTTCTAAAATGCAGATTTTCTCTGCCCTATGATTTTAAAGTTGTTAGTTACAAACTTATCTGGTTTGCGCTACATCTTCGTATACGTTTTTTTAACACTTGTGAGTTTAGTAAAACACTATTGGAAATTTCATAGTTCATTTACAGATTAGAATCTTTGTGGCGCTTGATGGCACTCCGATTCAATAATTGGTTGGAATTTCGCACACACACACACGCAAACACATACAAAATGACATAATCCCGCCGCTGTGGTCTAGCGTTGCGGTGGCAAATGCGATGGCTGGCACGAATGGCCCCCCTCTGTGCGAATATACATAAAACTTTGGAGTGTTTCCAATTCACTGGCCAGCAGCACTATAATTTTTCAAACACTTGCAATTTATTTTTCAAGTGGGTTTGAATTGCAAATATCCTCTTAAAGGTTTTTGTGCGAAAAACACGCGCGCGCCTTTCAATTTTGCGAATTCGAGTTCCAGGAATTTGATTTTATTTTTTTATTGCCGAATACAAAGCCGCGGCCAAAACTGGCTGGTGGCTTTTTGGTTGGTTGGCTGGTTATTTTGCCAAATACACTCGTAGTTTTGCCGTCGCGAAAAATGCGAAAATACATCGACGGTACAACGACGACGACGACTACAACGACAACGGCCACGATGATGGCAACCACGATGACAAAAAAGCAAGTTTTCACTTTTGCCTTTGCCCGTATTCACTGCTAGTGCACAAACACATGAACACGCCCAATTACACACACAGAAACATGGCGACACGATACTGCACCGCACAAATGCCCAGCCACTTTGCTTTATAGCTCCTTTTTCGTTGAATTGACTTTGCGTGTTATTATAATTTTATAACTTTTTATTCATTTATCTTATGCACTTTTGCTTCTCCAACTACTTTCGTGCGCACAGAAAACGTATTTTATGCCTACAAATTGACTGGCAGATTGTGCGCGATTTTCCTGCAAGCGCACATCCAGCTTTTCGTCGTTCACTTGCCCGTTGCCTTCGTATTAATGGCCTTTTTTGCTTGCGTCAACTTCAATTCCTTCTTCGTTGGTTGGTGCCTTCCTCATGCAGATCCTCCACCTCCTCCACAACGAACAGGTATATATTTTTATTTTTATTGCTATTACTATCGTATTGCTTTGCACCTCTCCTACTTTGTACAAGTTTCTAGCCACTTCTTTTGCTCGCTCTTCTATTGCTTCCAGCAATTTTCAACCATTTCCGTTTCTGCTACATATATACTCCTCCTCCTCAATGTATCAGCATATTATTGGCGTAGTAAAATTCACCAAGTTTAGCTTCAATTTACTTGCGCTTATCGTTTACACATTACTTATGTACTAAATTAAATATTTCCAAAAAAGTTTACACCAAAATGTAACAAAAAATATATATTTTTTATTTGTTTTCATTCCCGATTCCGAATCTATTGTATTCCGCGTTGTTGAAATTTCAGACTGTGATGCTGAACTATTCGCCTTAATAACGGCGTTGCTACAAATTACTGCGGCAAGCGAGACACAGCGCGCGAGCTGTCAGATGAAAACGACGTTGATTTGTTGCGAATTGGCGGCGAAATATACCGAGGAAATTTTTACGTGATTGCGTTATAGGTCTCTGTCACACGGTCAGTAATTATCACGATATTTGGATCGCGATCCATATTGATGGATTGATGGATCGCGCACGAATGCTACATGTTCAATATTTATCGCGTCAGTATTCGCATAAATTTTGTGCTGAACGCTTATTATGACGCAAGAAAATATTTTTATATTCTACGTATAATTTACAAATAATGCATTCCACAATTATTTTGAAATTTCCAATGTTAATTAAAATATTTTCAATTTCACTTGAAAGGTTTTAAGCGCCTAGAACGATGGCAGAATGAATACCTTTTCGATGTTCGCATCATGAGAGTAAAAGATGTACTGACGAAATGTATGGATCGCGTTTTGAAAGTGCTACACATTCAATATTTATTGACGGTATTGCGATCCGCGATCCAGACTTTCAATTTTTTTAGAAATTTTGCGATATGGATCACGATCCATCAATACTGCATGCTACACCGTCAATAAATATCGCGTTACTTGGATCACGTCAATAAATACTGACCGTGTGACAGTGCCCATAAAATAATTTGTGAAATAAGACACGGAAACTTGTGTTGCGGCAACTCGAAGCTTGTAAGTAGGAATGTTCGATATTTAGGATAGTATCGATATCATGAGTCGATTTAATTAATTGCATATAAAATCGATATGGCGATATATCGGGCTGAACAATATCGATATCGGAAAAATCTATGTTGAAAACCCTCTCCCAAGTAAATAGAAAACCAGGCCTACCTATCAACTTACCTAATTGTGTTATTTCCATCCTTATATTTACCGAGGAATAAAATGGCATGCCGGTCGACTCTATTGACGAAGAAGATAGACAAGACAATAAGTCTAGCGGAGGCAACGAGTTAAGAGCCGTATACCTGCCAGAGTTATAAATATCAAAGCCCCAAAGTTTTATCTGGCATCAGCTTTACTGAAATGCTTGTTGGGATATTTTGAACGTTTACAAATATTTTCAATTCTGCTTGTGTTGGGCTTGCTGAAAGAGTGATCGTAAATTAATTACGTTCTCTGTCGTAAATATTTACGAACGGAAAAAAGATGAAAGTGGAAATGAAAAACGGAACCACAAAAGCCATACAAGATTCGCATTTTACAAAATGCCGTTCTCTTGCCGTAAATGGGAGGGGTTTTTCTAAAGATTTATGTACAATTTATGTAGCGTTACTGCATGTAAAAAGGTTGCAATTTAAATTAAATAGAATAAGGAATTAAGGAATAACGGTAAAGTAGTAGCGAATAAGCTATTAGATTAGATTAAAAATCAAGGTATTCGATAAAAAAAGCAAACAATGATTCATGAAAACAGAGATGAAATATTTTCTTATTTAAGGGAGCACTAATTTGAGGGCACGGATTGGTGAAAGTCCTCAAAATGGCTTAAGCGGCTAACCTTTGCCACCGGATATTCAAAAACCAATTAAACATAAAATATTTTGCTAAAACTACTTTTAACTGAAATCTTCACTACAGGGATGAATGTATGTACGTATGTATGTATGTATACCTGCATAAGGTCGGTCACTCCAGCAGCGTTCTCTGGTCCAGCAGCAAACCTCTTTGGGAAAGTTCCACGCTTTTTAACAGTTTTCTAAATATGCATTACTCTGATACCCGAATGACACTAATCAACACTTTACCTGCCTTTTAAACTTCTCTTATTCAGGAAGCCTTCAATACCGTCAATTTAACTCCGACGATTAAAGACATTTGTGTTAAAGGAAGATTAAGTAGCCGCAAAAAAACGGCGGGTCTTAGAAATTCTTATACTATTCGAACCCTTACACTTTCTTCGCCAACTTGCTTCAGAGATGCAGAATTCAAAAATTTCAATTAAGTGTTCGTTATTTATGTTTACCACAATTTCTTACAGCTTAATGTCTTGTATTTTTATTGTAACTGCAACACAGCTTCGGATCTGTTTTCTTAAATACTAGCTATATTATTTTAATATATCACGCTTATCTCAAATGTATAAGTGTATAAATTTGCATGAAAATACGAAAAATTGTATAAAACTGATTCAAATGTACTGAAATGAAAAACATTTGCATTTAAATAAATCTTAAAATCCGTATACGTAGGAAACTTATTATACTTCTACCAAATACTTGTATTACTACGCTTCTTTCACATATAAATTCTACGTAAATCTTTTGGTGTTGTAATCAAATTGCACTGTGGGCAGAGCTTTCGTGCTCCTAGCGAGCGCAGCCAGCATTCTTCGCAATGCACGTGCCAGCAAGCTACCGATATAGCTGGATTTCGGTAGTCGTCTAAGCAAATCAAGCATTTAAACTTATTCTGCACTTGATTTTCATAATGTCGCAATTTACTTTTCAATGACTCTATTATCTGCGAACTATATTGCTGCGCAACAGTATGTGATTTGAGTTCTTGCTTTTCTTTAGAAACCAAATCGGCAGTTATTTCAGCCCGTGGAATGCTTAATTCTATATTTCCAGCTAACGTATTAGTACTATTAATTGCGCGTTGCAACTCCGTCGCATTAGCGCTGATTAGAGTTGTTTCAGTAGAGCCAGTTATTAGACGTCGCATGTAACTAGTAACATCACCATCTGCACTATTGCCATTCTCCTCCGCTATGGGTGGTATAACATCAGATTCAGCGTACTGCGCCGGCCCATATAAATGAGTGTCATCCTCGTCTACATTTAAATCTTCTTCCTCTTCGTCGCCAATCTGGGAGTTATTTGGAACACTGCCAGCGCTGTGGTTTGCTACAGACTGTCCTACACCGATTGCAGCATAACCGCCTTGTAAGAGACTGGAAACACGTATACGTTTTTGACCAGCCCATTCATATTCTTCGTATTCCTCGCCATTCTCGTCTTCATTGCTTGAACTACCACCATCAGGACCATTGACTGCGCCATTAGTGCGGCGTAGACACTGTTCTGCATGTTGCTCTATTTCTTCTAATGGAAAAGAGGCGTTACACACTGGGCATTGCTGTTCGGTTGGTGGTGGGGGGCGTTTACCAGTTCTTCGCTGCAGATTAATATTTATCTAGAATAAGTAAATATGGTTTATTATAGATTCAACATACCCTGAGACGTGTATGCCGATTTCGTTGCACCCGCTGGAATATAGTCCAAGGCTTACGTCGCTCCTCATTATGTACCACTGTATTGCTAGCACTTTGCTGTGTTAACTCGACAGTTGCCTCACTTACTGCTTTCATTTGTAATTGTTTTAAGCGCTCCATTTCCTGGTCAAAGTGTGGCTTCACTTCCCAATGCTGTAGCTTGCACTCGCACGTAGGACACTGTAGATACTCCTCAGCCGAGCCGCCTGTTAGCAATCGGCTGATTGACTCTGATGTAGCCTCCATTTTTATTGCTGTTACCGGTTAATATATAAAAATTACCGGCCCGATTTTTATTAAAAATTTCGATTAATAATACAAAACAAAAGCAAAGCTTCATGGACGATTTCAGCACAAACAGAAGAAAAAACAACTACACACACTCACACGCAGCGGTAGACATTTGCTTGTTGACGTCTGCGATAAAAACTGACAGCTGCTTGTGGCGAAATGAGGAGGCCAGAAGTAAAATAAAACACACATTATACATTTTATAAACATTTGAATATTTGGGAAAATCAGATTTTCACAGCGTATTTTATTAATCTACCTTCTACAAACGAATATTTGTTTTTTTTTTTTTTTACCAATGTTCTTACTAATGCTGAATTTCCACCAGCCATTAAATTACAACATTTTTAAATTCAATTTTGGGCATTAAAAAATTCTCGTGCCATTACTTTTATAAAAATAGTCGTTATGTCTGTTTACACAAGACATTTAAATTGCATACATTGTCAGTGGAAATTCCTTATATAAGAAAATGCCTTAAAATTGCGTTTCCCTACCGCTCAAATTGCATGATTTCAACGAAATTGAGACGAAATTGTCTCAACTTCACGAAAAAACTCCGAAAATTATTATTATAATTATTATATGAATATATTATTAATATTATATGAATTGTAAATGAATAAAAAGAAGAACATCGAAGGTCAATCACAAGCAAATAAAAACAATAAATGAAATGAAATGAAAACAGACTGTCATCGAAATTGAGATTGAAATTGATTCTTGATCAAGGCGCATGGGGAAATTATAAACAGGTATAAGTAATAAAACAGCTCTTTCGCTTTATTCTCTTAATTTTCTTGAAATTCGGCTATCTTATAGAATTTTTTTCAAGTAAATTTTCAAATAATATAGTGTCAGATGTTCCTTCTCACTCTTATACCTACAGCGGGTTAAATTTCACCTTATCAGATGGCCACATCAGAAATTTGAACGAAAATGTACCTAAAATGGTGTCTTTGTACCGAATGTACTTTCAAACTAAATGAAAGTACGATTGTACCAACTTTTCCATGAGTGCAACAGCAGCTTACTGCGTGTGACAATAAGGGATAGCTCAATAATAAGGTTAATTGACTGAATTAAACTTGTCTGAATTTATTATAAACACCTTCAATTTCATTTCGAAATTGCCCAATTATTTACTCACAAACATTTTGCAATCGCTTTTAAAGCATAAACAGTTGACAGCGTTGATCCGGATCAACACGGGAATTAACTGCAGTTGATACGGATTAATTCTGAGTTAGTCCTAATCAACGCAGCCGTCTGTTTAAGCTTTTAGCGGATGCAACTCTTCAATATTTAATGCCAAGGCGAATTTATACAAGGTGGTGTTGACAGAACAAAATCAAAAATTACAACAACAAATTATACGCACATTGACAATCAGTACAAAGCAAAATTACAACAAACACACCATTTTGACAAAAGGTACAAATTCGCCGTGAAATCAGCGGATCCGATAACACCACCTTGTAAAAATTCGCCTTGTTTAATGCCCAACATTGCAGCGAATTCATTCTTCATGCAGCAAAAGAAGCTAGAGCTGTCAGAGAACGTTAAATACAGAGAAGCAGCAATTACGAATCAGAGTGTAAATTGTCAAAAGTTATCAAAATCTGATTGCGTACACACCACACCAGCCCACACTGCTGTGGAACATAAGAGCGGCGGAGTAACAGAGCTGAGCGAGAAATAACATTTCGTATATTTAATGAATGTTAAGCATTTTGAATGATTTACGCAGTGTTGCCAGAGAAATTTCGTTTGGAGCTAAAACGGTCGAAAAAAGCTAAATAATACTAATAGTAGCTAAAATGAAGAGCTACATATTTTTGTTAAGGTTGAGCATTTATTGACGTAAGGTTGTTTTTACNTTGTATAAATACGCCTTGTTTAATGCCCAACATTGCAGCGAATTCATTCTTCATGCAGCAAAAGAAGCTAGAGCTGTGATACTATCGATTGTACCGCCATTCGATAGTTTTCGAAACGATAGTTGAAAACATCGATAGTATCGATAGTACTATCGTCGTGAGAGGTACTGAACAGAGAACGTTAAATACAGAGAAGCAGCAATTACGAATCAGAGTGTANCAATTTAAGCTTCTGAATTATATAACTTATATGCCTTGAAGAGCGACAGGCAAAATCGGAATTAATTTTCATATGGCAAAATTAAATTCGAATTTTATTTGTCCCTTTTGAAGTGCAAAAAAGTTGAATTGGCCATAAAAATACATTTATAATACTACAAAACAAACAAAAAGATATTCGTTTAAATTGACAACTTATACTTATAAATTATTAACATTTTACCATTTTACTGTATCTTGTATTAAAAAAAATTAATTTAATGTGTAGAGAAGTAAACATGAGACATTGTAAAGTCTTGCTAAAACCGACATCGATAGTTTCAAAAACTATCGATAGAGGCGACAGTTTTCAACTATCGATAGTATCCCAGCTCTAAAAGAAGCAGCAAAGTGGAGAAATTTTCGGAGACGATTGTTTATGTGCGACGCGAAAGTAGAAAAGCGTTGATTTTTTATAATTTAGTTTTTATTTAAATTTAAATCTTCTTACTAAACGATAAAGCAAAGTGTGGATCTATTGAAAATGTAAGGGTGCATTAAGTTATATGTGTAAAAATTGCAAAAATGGCATTGAAAAGTAGCGAATTGCAGTGATACTGTCGCCATTTTGGTGTGTATGTGCGTGTGGATGGATGTGTGATTCAAAATAGACAATTTCGAAGGGGAAAGGAGAAATCAAGGCTCAAGGAACAATCTGCGAAAATTTTTTCAGATAAAAGAGAAAGTGCAAAAGTGTTTTATAATTTACATATTTGTATTGATGATAAAATATCAATTTTGTGGAAATCATTAACTTTCCTATCGTTTCAATAGTCTCCATATAAGTGCATAATTTTGTGTACGAACAACGAAGATGTCTAGCAGAGACGCAGGTGGAGACAAGTTGGCGCAGCAACAGACACAGCTGAACCAACCGCAAAAACAATCTGTTTTTAGCAAAAATGCAATTGCCAACATAAATCTGGGTGGATTTAGTTCCTTCGATAGTGATTCTCTGCCTGAATGTTCAGAATTTGACTCAGAATCGGTTACTTTGGATTACTTCAAAGAAAGGTACGCCAATGTCCGGTGAGAAGGTAGGCCAATTTGTATTTCAAATGTCTGTCTACCTGGATATGTATAAAAAATAATTGGTATGTATGTACATGGCTTTGCATCTGCCACTACATATTGCACAATGCAAAGATCTGCGCATATGTACATACATAGGAACATGCATACATATGTACATACATAAGCCACATCTATCCCATCTGCCCATAATTACATTCCCCAAACGTTTTCCGCCTATTGTTTTGCTTGCGGTTGCTTCGCTGCACAGACATACTTATGTATGTATGCGCTACTATTTACTTACAAACATCCATTATTTATTCGCGCATAATTAACATATTTTTTAGCAGTAATATGAAAATTGTTTTATATTCTTTTATTTACACATCACTCGCGTGTAACTTTTCAAATAAATACATATTTTAAGCTTGCTGTTTTTGGATTTTATGTTCTCTTATTACTGTTGCTACCAGCATGTATGCGCCCTATTTGGTAATTCCTATACGAATTTAGTAATTGTACGGAAATAAAAAACAATCGTTCTTACATGCAAATTTACGTATTCTAAAAATAACGAACATTCACATGTAAGTGCATACAATGTCCATGTGAAATGAAACGAATATTTTGTAAGTGGCCATATTTTTGATGCTCTAACATGCCTTGCGCATATTTTGTTGGTTTCTTTTAGCTACATCTGCATATCAAATGCTCCATAGTTTGAATTTATCTACAGCAAAATGTACATGTGTACATACTACATACATCCGTCTTTCTACTTCAGCTCTGTGTAGCTTTTTTAATTGTTATTCTATTTTTAAACATAAACAAAGTATTCAAATGCGGAAGTTGCGCCCTTTAACACAGTACCTTGGCACACTCCCTCATCCATTTCTATGCTCTTTATTTATATCACCACACACCAACGACAATTTGTGTTGTTTTAGTAATTTGTTTGGATCCAATCAAGGCACATTAAACAGGTAGTATCAGTAGAGCAAAAACAACATTTGCGTGTATTTTGTTGTTGCTTCTGGTCATGGTGTAATAATAACAAGGTGTTGTCAGTAACTTAACCTCACTTTTTCGGCAGGTCTATTCCGGTCACGCATTTTAAAGTACTAGAAAAGGTACTAATTATTTACTACTTTTAACCCGTTGGTGCATACTACTTCAAATTAAATGTAGAAAAATGTATAATTACAGGCTTATAAGCCTGAATATATGTTTGTATCGGCAGCTCCACACAGTTTGGACTTATATTGTAACCTTAAAAAAGTAAAAGCTGTAAAATAAGGCAATTTCCTATTAGACTGTAAATGATATTCTAAATAGATTAAAACACATAAATATCGATAATATAAGCGAATTCCTAATTTAACCATGCCACCACTCTATTCTAGTGTATCAGTAGTTCATTTGGCTCAATATTATGACAATGCAGCAAAAGTTATTTAATACAAAAAATCGCCTTTCCATACTATTTTTGTGAAAGTTTTTCTCCATTGATAACCACGATATCTTTTATTTTTCTACTTTTTGAGTACAAAAATTATACAAATCCAGCAATTTTAAATATTAATATTGTTCTGAAAACACCAAGTTCTTTAAAAATTGCGATAAAACGAATTACTAAAATGGAGTATTTTAGATACTATTTCCCAACGAATAGTAGTATAAAAATTAAGATCGGCAGCACTGAAAATAAGCATGCCGATCTTGTCAAAATCACAACAAACACGTCGCTACTGACAACACCTTGTTATTATTCCACCATGGCTTCTGGTATCGAAAGTGTCAAAAACTGTTCTGAATTTTTTCTTCTAAATCAAAGCGTGCCATGTGAAATACAAAAAATTATAAAAAATAAAAAACTGAAATTGGAAAAAATAAAAATTGTTGCAACTTTCTTTCCTAGTAAATTTGTTTGCTTCTCGAAGCATTGATCCATCCTTTACAAGGGCCAGTAATCAGCGGTTGTGCTGCTGAGTTGGGCGAACGTTCCAAAAGCTGCTATTCAATCGCTTGTTTTGTAT
>NW_016157731.1:76374-94485 GCF_001687245.7 Rhagoletis zephyria | reverse complement strand
CTGCTATTCAATCGCTTGTTTTGTATGGAAAAAGGTTTCACATGCAAATGGATTTTAACAATTCAGAATTTTTGTGAGAAAAAATTAAAAATATTTGACATTTTCGAGACCAAATAATTTGAAAATAAATCAAATCAGCTGCTCTACTGATACTACCTGTTCAATGTACCTTGGATCCAATCTTCTGTAGCGTTGAGTGTGTCAACGTGTTTATATGTATGTAGGCACTTTTACTGTCGATAGTACATATGTTAAATTTTAGCTGATGATTGTAGTACCTAGTAAGAGGTGGAGTAGACGGTCATTGCGTATTTTTGTATGTTTTTAATTTATTTGTCATGCTTTGTACAATAATTTCAAAAATTGTACAATTTTTTCATCACAATTCCAAGTATTTAAATTATAATTTTTAAATTAATTTTTGGCTTGCAGTTCTATAGCTTATCAAAATCAAAGTTAAGTGACAGTTTGAGGTTGCTAAAAAATCGCATTAAGGTTTGATAATTTTATTTCTGACGATGTTATACACTTTTTTCTCCATATAAAAAATTACTTTGTATGAAAGAAAATGCGTGATACCGTCACCGATTATTGTATAAGTCGAAGTAAGGCGCGTGTGCTGGGTTTGCATGTTTGTGGTGGTTACACTCCCTTATTTACGATTGTAAAGCTCCGGTCGTTTCTTAATGAAGATTAATACAAACTGTCCAGTTGTGGGCACTACGCAACCGATTGTTCGGTGCTCCCATCCTACGGAGAATAACCTTCGTTAAGTAAATGTCGGCTTTGGAAGTTATTTGAGGTGAATCATCGCATCGGCGGCAAACCCCTTGACGTTTCACATTGTTGTATATAGTCCATTTCTCGAGTTTGCTTTTTTAGGCGAAATCGAACATTTGTTTGACATGTTTAAATGTTTCTGCACTTTCTCGTATCGTGTTATGTGGGTTCGATTTAATAAATGCCTTTTTTCGTCAACCTCGATGGACCTTCAGGGACGAGGAGTTTCTTTGATAACAAAACGCCAACGTGAAATTTCTTGCACCAGTTGAGGAGTAAAATAAGAAGCAGAAGTTGTGAAGCCGTCGTTTATTTGTCGACAAATTTTACTTCTCTTAAATTTTAGCTAAGATCATTAAAGCGATGGTCCAGAAACATACATTTAGTCGATGAAGTACCGGTTGTAGGTAAACGACTGTAGACCTGTTTTATTTTGCATCATCAATTGTTATACTGCTTTTTTCCAATCACAGTGCGTTTTGCATACGTACATACATATTTGCCGACAAATGCTACACAATTTTGTATGATAAAAACAAGCTTTAAATCTATTTCGATTGCAATAGTTATAATGCAAGAGTTATTAAAAAATTTTGTCCGAAAAGAATGCTGTGTATGAGTGTGTTAAGTTCACGTTTCGTTATTGCATGGTTCTGTTGTAAATTGATCATCAATTTTGAATTGCATTTATTGAAATTCCCTTAAGATTCTCGATAATACTAATTGAATGAACCTGTTCTTATTTTGTATATTCTCTTCCCTCAAAATTAACAGATCTTAAGCAGCTTAAAGCAAATAAAACATTTGCATTTAAAATTGGCATACAATTAAGCGCAAATATTGAACTAAAAAAGAACTTTAAGCACACTTACCGCAGTGAAAAGAAAAATATGAAATGTGTGGAAATAAAAAATGAAAAAAAAATCAGCTAAAAACTGAGTGCAGTAATTAAAAAGACGCTAAAGTTAGAAAAACGAACGTTTAACACGAAAAAGCTGTAGGCTAAGCCAAAGCCATTGGCTGTACATGCAAGCATACATTGTGTTGTTGCGCTTGCGTTGTTATTGTTCTTGTTAGAAGGGTGCACTAATTCCCTGCCACTAACACACACGCTCAAGAGCATTAGTTTAAAAGGTATGTATTTATGTATTCCTTCGCTTCACCTTTTAGGGATAAAAAAAAGTACATTATTTCCTAAATCATTTCAAATACATTCCTTTTGCAGTGTATTGAGATTAACGTTTATGCTTTCATTTCATTATTTTGTATACAGCTCGCAACGCCCATCACCATCAAAAATGGCGCCCACAACAACAATTGAAACCATTACAATCACAAGGCCATTGAAGGTTTGTAACAACTACACAAACTCCATTTTACGCTACAAATTTAATCAAATGCTAAACAATTATAATTTCTCACTTACTATTCCGCTCTAGGTCATTGCATTTATATGTGGTGTCATCGTTGTCATACTGATGATCATGGCTTTAGCTTCCACGGACTGGTTAATGGCTGCTGGCTGGCGTCAGGGTCTCTTTGTGCACTGCATTGAGGAAGATGTTGAATCGCCGCTGCCATTCAATCTACATGATCCGCCGGGTTGTTATGCTAGTCGTGATGTGGGTAAGTAAATATGTAGAATATTTGTTGGTGTTGGTTGATTTTATGTATCGGATAGTTTTGACTTCAGAATAATCGTTGGTCTTTAATTTCTTTTCAGCTTACATCAAAGCCACAGCTGCTCTATGTATAATCACATTGATAACTGATGTGATTGCCACCATACTCACTGGCCTGGGTTTGAGAACACAAAATCACAATGTCAAATACAAATTCTACAGAATCGCTGTGCTGGTGATGCTGTTATCATGTAAGTCCCTAAATATGAATAGCTTGGTGAATTTTACCATCTATGTATATTCTCTTGAGATTAAAAAATAATGTTTCAAATGGCGAGGCGACTGTGTCATTCGATGAAAGAACTATGCGAGTATTCTATGTTCTTTAACCTTTGCCAGAAAAATGCTCTGTAAATGCACATTTGATAACCATATGTATTATTTCTCAATTTAACCTTTGAAGCCAAAACCTATACAAAAAATATTAAATTCATACTATACTTTTAGTGTTGGCTGTCCTGTCTGCGCTGATAATATATCCAGTATGTTTTGCTGGCGAACTCAATTTGGGTGAGTTACACTGATCATTAACTTTAAATGTTACTTCTCTTATTTCTAACTTCTCTTTATATATGTATGGATATTTTTATTTTTTGCAGCGAATCGGCCAATTTGGGAATTTGGTTGGGCCTATGGTGTTGGCTGGGGTGCAGCTATCTTCCTATTCGGCGCCGTTGTGCTACTGCTATGCGATAAGGAATCGGAGGAGATCTATTATAAGGAGAGAAAAATTGTACATGAAAACCATATGCGCGCCTAGGCCAGGCCGCACGACCTGCCTGACGTCGTTCTTTAGACATTTAAGTAAATTATGCGATTTCTACTGATATAATACTACTAAACTACTACTATTACAAAGAACAACAATATCTATAAATCAGCAAACAAACAACAGTAAATCGTAAAGTTTAAAAAATGAACGAGGAAAACAAAAAGTATACAAAATTATAAGAAGTGTGTAATATTGTCATCATTGCCGCCAAGCAACATACTAGACAGAAACAACTATGCTGAAATTGAAAGAAAGCAGTTTAACTAATTTAACACAGAATCCCAACACATACGAATACAAAATCACATACAAACAAAGTACATATACACGTGGAGCCTATGTAGATGGTCAGGTGCTGTAACGTAGTTTTTTTTTTTTTAAATATCTTGTGTGATAAAGCTACAAAATGTGGTGTATTTCTCTGTGGAAATTTGTTGACCGCTAAATCAAAAATATTTAGGTGCATATCAAATTCAAATCAAAACTGAATTTCGCAAGCGCTAAAGCTTGGCAGTAGTTTCGAATTTTACTGACACGCGTTGACGGCGCCGCCGCGGTTAAGGTGTAAAACACGCATATGATACATATTTGAACTTGAATAGAACAAACGATACACACAAACACACTCGAATATTCACACATAGTTTTTGGCATGCTAATGAGCTGATATCATTTGTATAACCAATTTTAACAAGTACATATAACAACATAAATGTATTCATGGTGATCGTATTTAACCGTTTAGCATTTCATAGTTACCTACAAGCATACTATATCTACACATATGTATATTCATCTATAATCGACGTACATTGCAATTATGCACTTGCATACATACATATATAAACACACACATAAGCATACTATGTATTCATACATTTGCCATTGTCTTCGAAAATGCATAGTTGCGCACAGAAATCGTATCTCATATATGTATATGTATGTCTTATAACTTTTTAGTTGACCACCCACTTGACCTAAAATCATCTACATGCATTCCTTACTTTGTATTCTTTTGTTTGCTTCTTTATTGGTGTAACTTCCCACGACAAAATGTAAAAAAAAAACAAGTAAATTAATATCAAACGTACGAAAAATGTAAGAAATTCTAATTAAATGTAAGCGTAAAAAATTGTAGCAAAACAAAATGAAAACAATTAAAAAAGTGTTGCTATGTATTAAAACACATGTAAAACGTTTAAAGCAACAAAATATTATAAACGAAAATCTGGAAAATTAATGTAAAGTCACGCTCATGGACCTACCAATGAATCGAACGAATTCGACGACGATGAATACGTGAACCAAATCATATACCCACATACAATACTTATAGTCACAAGTAACTTTTTATAAACACATATTTACATGTACACACATATACACTTAACATACATATATATGTATATTCATACAAACATTTATTCTTACATACATACTCTCGCACATATGCTCATATATACATACATACATATATACATCTTGAAGAAATTGCAGGCAGCTATAAAAAAAAATGCATATGACTAAGCAGAAAATTATGATGCTTCCCTCACATTGACTTTAAATTTAAAGCGAGTGATATTATTGATTTTCATTAGTAATTTGTTTAATTCTTTACATGAGTCAATATTAAATTATCTGTATTTATTAGCATATGCAACGCTTCCTTAAAACGACAAATTTCGCTAATGGTTCGCTAATTAGATGCCAAACATTTTGTTACTTGGCAAAACAGAAGTGCAAGTAGTCCACACCGGGTCTGATAGCCTCTGAGAAATGGTTTTTATGCTAAATAATTATGCTTCCACAAATATGATATTAATTTTTAAAAATAATGCTATCCTTTGAAATTACTCAAAAGCATAACACCATATCTCGAATACATATTTAATGTTATAACTGAAATTTTATATGGGGGGTACTCGGTGAAATCGACCCATTGGCGACCACTTAAATGTTGGAACAGCCACAACAAAAATCGTGCACACTTACACATTATTTGTACACTTTTAAATGAATATTTTCCCTTTAATAAGTTCATATGTTTTGAATTTCTTTTTACATACTAAAACGAATAAGTCGCTAAAACCATCTTTGATGCCTTGTTGTTTTTGTTTTCTCGAAATATTCTACTACATACTCGAATAACCCCATGAACTGATTGTTTTTGCGTTATAAACTGCGAAATATTTACTTATTTACTTATAGGCCGGTGAAATCTATTATTTTAATCAGAGTTAAAACAAAATATTGAGACAGCTTTTTCTAAAGCCCAATCGGCAATGTATCAAGCGAAAAAAAACAAGCATACTAAATACCTAATAGGAAGATTATTGTTTTTTTTTTATTGTTGTTCTCTTTTTTTGTTTAATATATGCAACTATTTTCTCTTTGTACAAGCTAAGTTAATAAGAAAAAGTAAAAAATAATTACATTTAAATGTATTAATTACAAATGTATAGCAGATTTAGTTAAGTCTGTTAAATTGTTTTTTTTTTTGTCGCCAGCACATGCCTTTTGCGTGGTATATTTACACTTCCATATGTATGTACATATGTAAATATATACATGTGTATAACTGACTAGTCTGTCTTACGAAATTTTTTAAAACACACTTTGCCCTGAAAATTAAATTATTTAAAGTATCCCAAACCCATTGTACCATAATTACCATTATTAATTAATTATTGTACCATGTCCCAAGCCTACGTTTTTCGTACAAACGTTTTTGTTTGGAAAACAAATTTAGAACAAAGCCTCAAAATCAAGAAGTAAATTTAACTTTTGCTCAAAAAAAGTTCAAAAGTTTTAATTTTGTCACTATCCTAACAATGTCCGTTTCCGGTAGCGCTTCAGTAAGCCATACTTGTTTGGTAAGACAGACAATTATTTAACGATATTATTTACATACTAATATTGAGTTAATCGAAAACGAAAATGAAAACAAAAACATACATACATACATATCAACAATTTACTGTTTACAAACTACTCACTGCTAGTTAATTGTATAATTTGTACAACAATTTTGTATTAACATACACACAAACAAACATATTTGTATGTATGTATTTTCAATGTTCCGATTTTTTACCTATTTATGTAATATCCGAACGTGCTGACTATAGACCTCATCCTATAATGTATACCAATCACTTTTTTCTAATCATAATTAGATGTTATTTACAATGTTAGTATTTACTCGATTTAAAATAGCTGATAATATGTAGTTTTTTGGCTTCGGTTGTTGCCCCTCGCCTCCAGTGGCACGTTTCTATTTGATGATTGCGCATGTCCACAGAGGCAAGTGCCGCTAGACACTGAAAGAAAACTTTATGAAAGATTTTTAATCGTGGGACAGCGGATGAGTCCCCGAGAAAGTTTTCGACTTCCTCCACCTCTCTCGTCCCTGCGATAAAAGTCGTTTCAAGTTTTTCTTTTTAGAAAATTCTTTTTTCTATCACTAGCTTATTCTTGTATCTTCTTACCTTATTCCAGAGTGCGTCTAAGTATCAAATTGAGTCATATATGTATTCATTGAGCAAACATTTTCGGTTTCAATTCTAATTTTTTTTCTATATATGAACTTGTACTTTTAAGTACTTTATGTTTACTTTTTATATATTAATTTTTTTCTTTATTCTACTACCCTTTACAGTAAATATTAACATTGTAAATTGCATTAAAATAAGTTATATTTGTTTACACTACTTATTGATTTTATTTTGACTAAGTTTTTATAAATATGTATGTTTATTGATTTTTCTGTATACATATGTATTTTGTTTTTGTAATATTCTGATTTTCTTTATCTAATATAAACAATGTTAAATTATCAAAAATATCGTTTTGTATTTTTATTTCAGTGTATTATTTTATTTACAAACTTTCAGGTTAAGGTCAAAATATAGTTTCTGTTAGCCTCGCAATATTCTTTAAATTGCCTAAAAAACTGTTTACACTGACGCGTCACAGGATTTGTGGCCAAAAGTCAAGCAAATACCTATCTACTGGCGTCATCCTGCAAGAGATTTACCTCTGTGTAGACATTATAGCAGCTACGCGGACTTGCTACCCCTTCTTGCCATTGTAATTGAATATTCAATATTGTAGTTTTTATATATTTTTTTATTCAAGCACAGTTGTGGAATTTTTTGTTAAAGGCAATTAAATTATATGAATAAAAACTTATTTAACTTGAAATATTAATGTGAAATAAACTGTGAAAGGATACAAAATAAAATTCATATATTCATACACTGCCCTGCAAAAGTTTGGACTCGCTTGGAAAAATCGTGTTGGTTTGTATGGACCGGTCGATGCTAAAAACCCATTGTTGCGATCGGTAAACGTATGGGGATGTTTATTCTACGATGATGCCAATAACTAAAGCTAGAAATACAAAAGAAGTGAGTCCTAACTTTTGCAGAGCACTGTATATGTATGTCCGTTAAGGTGGATCACTATTGGCATTAAAAAATTGTTATCACCCCTATTGGGAGTGTCGACTAGTAGTAGATAAACGATTGTTAGTCTATTATCGATTATCCGTGGCATTTTTAAAGTCGTTTTCTCGTTCAATAAGTGCGTGTGAATAGTCGCTCATCCTTCTACAAACAAATAGTTGTAGAAGGTTGAGCGATAAAAAACTATTCCCAGTCGCTTGTTGGACGAGAAATTGACATTCACAATACCATGGAAAAGCGATAATCGAATAAGAGTCGTAAGTAGAGACTTCTAGTAGAGTCGACACTTCCAATAGGGGTGTATATTTTAAGACTTTCGAAAAAAAAAATTTAAATTTAAAGTTCATAAATGATAAACGATCTGGAAATCGAAATGATCCAGCTTTCCTCTGGGTTAGAATTAACAATCGTGGTTCTCATTGAAATCATTTTTTATCCCAATACACCGACGCCGGCCTCATTTTTTAACTTTAAATTCCCAACACTTTTGTTCTCTAGAAAAACTTTCCCCAGACTTTTGTTCTAATTTGATCCTCCTTGAAAACGTTTTTGATAATTTTGTTCTCATTGGAAACGTTCCCGATAGTTTCGTTCTCATTCTGTTCTTCTTGAGAACATGTCCGATAGTTTTGTTCACATTTTCCTCTTTTCGGAATCGTTCTTGAACCTTTTGTTCCTGTTTGGTTCTTTTGTGGGATTGTTCTTGACATTACATTTTGCTCTCATGCGGAACTGAACCAAAATCGCAACGCTTTCTTGGTCCCTGCAATAAAAAAAACTACCTTTTAGCCGTTTTAGTCAGTGTTGTTATCGAAATTCCTCTGATCGGAATACATTTTGGAAATTAACTTTAGGACTTAATCCGGCTCAACACTGCCATCTGTCTATGCTTTTAGACTGCATGAAAAGTGAAAACTGTGGTGCGGAAATTTACAGGCACAATGCTACCACATTTATCCATTAGCAAGTCCTATAAGATAATACACCCGCGACAAAAGATGGCACATCAATATTTTTACCGGTTTTGACTACTTTTATTTTGCTTTTTTTAAAGTCCATTATTCTTATATATGTATAAGTATAGCTCTTTATCTAACAAGTGCCATATAAATCTAAATTTCAGACTTTGTACACAAATTATAAAAATTCCACTAACTTTTCGTCCCAATTCCAAGAATTTAAATTTTAATTTCTGGAATTATTAAATTCTTGTATAATAAAGAGCAAGTTTGAAGTTGCTAAAAAATCGCGTTGAGTTTTGATAATTTTTTGCTGCACTCTTTTCCATATAAAAAATGACTTTGAATCGGTCATGACTTCATACCAAAATAAGCATTTTCACTGTATGAAAACTAAGTAAATAAAACCGGCTTATACGGTTTTTTCTTAATTTTAAAATCAGCAACCGGATTTTTTTGAAATTGCAATTTTTCGAATAACTTGAAAACCGGGTTTGAAAAAACCTTACTGACAGTGTTAGCCCAGCTGACAATTTGTAATTTTTCTTTACAAACAGCCTGGGTTTAATGCTGTTGCCAACAACTTGTTTTAAACAAGCCAATGCAATACAGTTTCTACAAAAATAACAACCGCATTCATATCTTCGAAAGTCTAAGACACAGATTGATTAAAAATAGTCCTCCATTGAAATACGTACATACATATACTTATAGCCTTATAATTACACTTAGGCTCATCAGCTGCTACCAGTCATGGAGAAAAGTATAGGCACAGAGAATTTTTCACAAAGTACGCACACTTTTTTATTTGAAATTTTTTCCGCTAAATTTTTATAAAAATAAATTTTTTCCTGTTTTGAAACGCAATAAAATTATTTTATAAAATAGAAACTATTTACTAGTCACTTAGTAAGTAACACTAAAACTCAATAACATGCAAATTTCTAATCAGTTTAAAAAAAAGATCATTAAGCAGTTTTGTAGCCTAATAAATTTTAGGAAGTATTTTCGACTATATGGAAGAAACTGCACAACACCGCCAGCAAAAAATTGCCGAAAATCAACGCTAAGTCCTATAGCTACTTCGAACTTGCACTTTATTATATCAAAATTAACTGGGCTAATTTTTAAGCAATTTTATTGAGTTTGCGCGAAGTTTAGAAATTTAATTTTCATGTCTTTTATTGTAGTATGAATCATATTTTTATAAAAAGTTTGCGGACAGAAAATTTTTGCATACATTGTGAAAAGTTTTCTGTGTCTATACCATTTTACGTGACCGTTTAGTTCAAAAAGCTTTCCTAAATTACAAAAAAAAAAATTATTTGTGTTTAAGAAATATGTAGTTCAACATCAGCCACTGCAATGACACAATGCAATTAGTATTTTTATTGGTTCCTTGTTTAATTAAAATGTGCTTTTTTTTGTTTTATAGTGTTTTTCGCAAAAATTAGGTTTTTGAAGCAATAATCAAATAAAATGCAAAAATTCTCCATTCATACAAATTGAAATGCTTAATTAAACAAAACTATTAGCGCTAACTTTGACATTGGACATTTCATAAGAACAACAAAAACATCAATCAGCAATAACAGAGCAAAAAGCAAACAAACAAGGCAAAATATAATTATGTAATTAATTTGATAGCAAAGAACAAAAAATGACAACACAAAAGCGAACAAATAACAAAAAAAAACAACAAGAAACTCAAAGCAAAAACAAAAACCAAAACCAAACAAATTGAACAAATCGTAGGCAGGAACGTGCGGTGGTAATTTAATTATATCTAGTAATTGTAATTAAACTATGTAGTAGTAGTAAAACCGAAAACCAAAATAAAAATAATTAAGTTGCAAATTAAGAAGAAAAAAGAAAACTAAATTTCCAATAAATATATTATGTAATAATAAAACGAAAATAATTTTTAAGCGTACGCAATGTTTTAATTGATAAAATAAAATAAAGTGCAAAAACAGTAAGTTTAATAATTGAGTAAAAAAAATAAATAAATAAATAGATACTCGTATTTTTGCAATATAGGCAAAGTTGTGCTGTAACATGATTAAAGGTAAGGTCGCTAACGCTAAATTTTCTACGTCAAAACTCGGCGAATAGAAAAAAAGAGGCCAAAGATTTTTTGGGACTAAATCTGAGAGAATACGATATGTCACCGATAAGTTAAGAACCGTCATTAAAATGTCAGTCAAGAAGATATAATATTAGACTAGGTATCGGATAATTGGAGAGTAAATTTTCCAAACACTTACGTCAATATATATACCTAGATCACCTACATATCGTCACTACACACGAATAAAGGCGCGCTAGTGCTAGCATACTTCGTCGAAATTTTTCATAAGCATCTTTTTCGCGAAATTAGTGACGATATGTATTATACCTATTACTTATTACCAATATTTTTCGATGCTCAAAAGGCTAACTCGGGTACTAAACACTTTGTTGACACGTAAAGTTATTCCAGCATTTATTTGGTTCTAGAATGGTGTTTGCTCTAAAAAAAAATTTTTAAAGGTAGTCTTTGGCATACCTACCTGGTGTTTTCCCGCATTCCCGGCATTCAGTCAAAGGACATTTCATTGTGTGAATATAAGCTTTCAGGGCTCATAAATATCAAAGAATAAGAATACTTGTTTCCTCTCGTTCCCGCGACAGTCGCGTCTATGTAACCGGAACGACCTAAATCAATATATGGCGAAGGAGTGACACTGAAACAAAAACAATCACTTGTTTCCTCTCTGTAGGTCTTGCGAGTGGGGCTCAATACTGCCTCTTGGATAGCAAACAATTCCTGTTGACTCACACCCTCAGTTCAGGTGATAAAACTCCTCCTCTTATTCTTCCTTCTTGTTCGAAGATAAAATATCGTTTGATTCCCTTTGTAGACGTTTTCCTAAATCTATCATTGAACAGAATAATCCGTTGCATACGAAAACACAAACGATTGTAACATCCATTTATCGTAACAGCGTTGCCCGGATCATTTTCGAAGTACGGTCCGATGGCTCCGCCAGCCCAAAAACCACACCAAACAGTAACTGGTTGTGGGTGCATAGTTTTCTTGCAGTTGGAGCAGTTTTGCCTGCCTGTATTTGGGGGTTGTTGATTACGAATCTAAAAACGGTTTTCAAAAATTCAAAATGGCGGATCCAATAAGACGGATTTTTACATAATAGTCAGATTTTTATTAAATTTGAAATCCAAAGGTTCTTCGAGTCTCTGATAAACAAACTGGAATCGATTTTCGAAAATTCAAACTGGCAAGTGCAATATGGCTGATGGATTTATAAACAAATTTTCCGATTTTTTTTAAATTTGATATCCAAAGGTTCTCTGAGGCGCTGATTACAAAACGTCTGACGGATCCAATATGGCGGATTGATTTTTTAAAAATTGTCAGAATTTTGAGAAACTTTATATCCAAAGGTTCTTTAAGTCCCTGTTTACAAAACTGGAATCAGTTTTCAAAAATTCAAACATACGAAGTTTTATAAAGTTTTAAAAATCACAAGGCAATATTTTAATGATCCATCCACCTACGTGGTTGTCTGCGGATCGGAAAACGAGAAACCAAATCGATCATGTTGTGATAGACGGAAGGCACGCTCTCAGTGTTTTAGACGTACATACGTACACTCCGAGGCCCAAATATCGACTCGTTCCAAGATCCGCACACGCCTCTGTTCAGCAAAAAATGTGCGCCCAAAATGCAAGGAAAGCTTAACGTCGAAAAGCTGCAATCACAACAGACAGCCAATGCATTCGTTACTCAACTCTTACACCTGCTCTCAGAGAGCACTCTTCAACTAAGCGACATATGCGAGCAGTGGAACCACGTTCCCACGACAGTCGGGTCTACGTAACCGGAACGACCCAAGGACTGTCACTCCAGCAACACTCCCCAAAAAGTCTTTGGGGAATTTGTATGCTGCTACAACAACAACAAGCAGTGGAACCACATTTCCCGCTCATTAAGTACCGCCGCCGAAGAAGTAGTCAACTGGTACGATGAGGAGTGATGCCGCTTACAGGGCCACGCTGCGATCGGGCACAACGCGCGCTATGAGCGCTAAAAACGCTGTATTACAATATTTGGTTCATACTTTGGTGAGTATACTAATTGTTTCGGGTGTTTTGAAAGTTTTTTGTTTTTGTCGCACAGTGTAATATTTCCCTTACTTACGATCGAGTAAAATAGTCTACTGTTTTTAGATCCACGTACGAGTAGAGTTGAAAACAAAGTGAAGGTTATTTTCTTTTCTAAAGAACTTCATCAGTTATGCAATAAAACTTAAGCTATGTATTTTTTTTTTTTAATTACGCATTTATTGAATGATTGTATACTTAATTTTAGTCAGATGCAAGTATGTTTTAATCAACATATGAATATATGTTTGTATTCATGTTTGCGAGCCCACTTCATATTCTTAATATATTTTAGTTATGTTTAAATGTGTATAATTGCACGATTAGTACGAATTATCTATAGTACTTCCATATGTTTTCTTTTCAACTTTTCATTCAGCTTTAAGATTTCTCTTAATTTAAATATTAGTTGTGTAATTTTGCATATCTATACATATGTAGTTACGTTCGAAATTTGTTTTTTTTTTGTGTGGTAACAAAATCGAATTTAGTAATCGTTGCATTTGTAATGCAATGCATGTGTGTATGTATGTGTTCGAGGATCTTCTCCGCATACAGATGCGCTCAAAATACCCATGTGCGTTGTGAGTACATTTATTTAATATAATGTTACCAACAACTTGTCGTGTGTATATCATAAAGATAAGACAGGGACAGATTTGTAAAAATATATACATATTTAAAATTATTATTACTTTTTTCTATTACCATATAACTGACTATGCTCTAGTCTAAATAGGTGTGTATGTAGGTATGTATATGTGTGATATTTGTGTGATGCATTTGTGTGTGCACTTCCTTGCATAGAAAGTGGTATTTATAAAGCATATTTGAATATTTTCATAATTTTCTCTCACTTATTATCACAAACGAATACCACAAAGCAAAATTGTTTAGTAAACTGTAAGTAAAAATGTGCAATGGAAAAATATTGTACGCATTATCGATGATGCAATTTCCAATGAGTACCTCATTAGCTGGATTTCGATAACTTAAGAAATTTACCTGTTTCGACAGATGCAAACTCGCTTATAAAATGGTCATACACTGTTTGCCTGAAATAGGAAGTTTTACTGCTTTATGCACATTTCTTCACCATTAATATAGGCTTAACTTGTTCACTTTATTTTTCTTTCAAAAAATGTTGCAGTCTTACAGCAAGTAAGGCATTAAAAAAAACTGTTATTTGTATAAAAGAGCCGTGCCATGCTTGGAATAAAATTTGCAAAGCATTTTGAATTGATGGGACAAATTTGGCAAATACGGAAATTAAATTTTTGCTCATCTTTCGTTTTTAATTTTTGGTTTTTATATTTTAAGTTTTCAATGAAACTGATGTTTTATGTGCATAATCGTATGGTATAATAACAATTATAATAAGTAATACAATAAAGTTGTAGGTGTAAAGGGATGTTCGTATAATAAACGGTTAATAAATGTATATACAAACTACATTTACTGATAAATACTAGCAAAAATAACAAAAAAAAAAATCGTATAAATAGTGTGAGAATATGTAAATATAAATATGTAATCACAAAATACAAATAAAGAGTGTTTGAAACACGAACTTCTGCGGATTTGTAAAAAAAACTGAGAACTTCGTGTTACAGCTTATGAAATAGTTGCAAAAAATATATAGCAATTAGCAAAAAAAAAATAATAAATTTCAGAAATGTATTCAGTACGTACATTTACATTTTTTAAAAAGAAAAAAAAAATCTTCATTCGTTATTTTATTCCTGTTAGTTAAATTGCAACAATGTTCGCCGCAAAAGTTATTCTTTTACCGCTTTCTTCTTGCTACAAATACTTAACATACAAATTGCGATCGAAATTCAAACTTTTTAAATTTATTTTAAGAAAAAAATAAATCACTATTTCATTATTTTATCTTTAAGTCATCGAATTATATCTGAGATTGCTATCGATAGTTGCATTGCCATTGGCGGCGCTTGTTGTTGTTGTAGCATTTCTTTCATTTTCTCCACTTTCAACGATAGCATGCTGCTCGCTATTATCAAATGTGCCACCAATACCTCCATTGTGATCTAGTTCTGGATCCATGTCAGAGCCGAATTCGCTATAACGTCGCCGCCATGGCCACACTTCGCGTATGCTGTCGACGAGTCGTTGCTGAAACGTTTTATACTCCATATCGAGAGATTGCGTTTCTCCAAAATTGAAATCGGCTACCTCTACTGTGAAGCTGTAAGAGAAAAAAAGAAGTATGTGGTTATTTGAGGTATTGATGCAGGAAATTATAATCTTCATTATAAATGCAAAAGAGATTGAGACTGCTGATGTGTTAGCCAGGAAAGGTCCTATATTGACTTCAATCGAGCAAATTCTTCTAATAAGTGGCGTATGCCACCATCGTCATCAACATCCCCTATAGCCAAACTCATCTAGCTCGTAAACAAAAAAATAAAAATAAAACACGCGACCGAGATTATTACTGGACATTTGCTGGTTAGTACTCATACTAGGAATATGGGCATCGTCTACAATGAACTCTGTAGAAGCTGCTAGAACAAAAACGAACAACGAACAGAGATGATACCATCTTGACCCGTAGCCTTAAAGGGACCATAAGCAAAAAGTAAACTTAATTGAAATCAAAAAAATTTTTATCAGAAGTTTCCAGATGCTTGCATTGCCAAATTTAAAAAAAAGCTAAATTACTTACCGATTTCGTGATTGTATGTAGTAAGAAACTCCGAAAACTATTAATATTACAGCGATCAATGTGAATGACACAGGCACCACCACCACGGACAATTGTGATTGCACTTTTGCTAAATGAAATAGAAAGATGAGGTATTACATTAAATAATTACAATCAATTATCAGCTTAGATTTCAAAATGTAATCGCCAAATACACATGCATATCAATATATATGTACAAGTGTGCATTGGATTCATGTGATGCGTCCGCGCTTATCACGTACCTTCGTAAATGTTGATGGTGACCTGATTCAACTTCTCGGAGACTTCATTGCGTAGGAAAAATAGAACTGTTTTGCTCTCAAGGAAAAAACGTGTATAATTATATTCGCATTTATCAAGCGGGAAATAATAGCGACAAGTCTCATTGCCGGTGGCGTTATAAGGCGCTAAGCGGGAATGAGAAGAAATCATAAGTTGGTTTTGAAAATAACAACAAGAAAGCAACATGCAATGTCACTCACCATTGAACACCTGAATACACATCTCCAGCGAAGCAGAGCCTTTACAATTTACTTGAAGGCGCAGCATATCACCACGTTGCAGCCAATTTTGACCATTAGCCTTGAAGTCGGATACGGGTGCTACAACAAAGACAGTTGTAATAAATGCTAAGTTTTATTGAAATTTTATTTATTTAGGGCCGTTCTAACAGTCAGGAATTAGCTTACATTCGGCAGTTAATGTTCGCTTAATAATTTTTTCCTATTTTAAAGTCAATACTAACCTTTTGTGTAGACATAGTGCTTGAATAGGCCATATAGCTTTTTAGGATCTCTCTGTAAAAACTGCTCAGTGGCACAATTATAGGGCGGTTCTTCGTCCATCGACAGTGGTGACATAAGTATGGGCAATGCAATCTTTTTAGACGCTGATGTGTTATTTGTGGCAATGGTGGATCCATTCACCTGAATACTCGCATTAAGTGGTGCGGCTGCAGTATGCTGCACTGTTGGATTGGTCGCTAATGGTTTATTTGCAACAAGCGACGTTAATGGTATTGGCGCAGCTGCACCGCGTCGACGACGATGCGTAGACGTCGGAGTTGTTGCTGTTGAATTTGAGTTTGCCGGTGGCACTTTGGGTGTTGTTGTACTGCTGTTGGGCTTCAATGTAGTGGTGGTGCTGCTGCTAGTGGTTGTTGTAGGTGTTGTCGTTGTAGGTTTTGGTGTAGTTGTTGTGGTAGTCGTCGTAGTCGTAGTGGTTGTTGTGGTAGTTGTTGGTTCAGGCGGTTTTTCAAAAGTTGCCACTACCTAGCAAGTAAAAAGAGCAAATGCATTAGAAAATTTAAGAAAAACATGTTTAATAAATACTATTAAATTAAACGCACCAATGCCTCAATTTTATAACTCTCCTCCGGTTCAGTGTACTGCGCCACATAATTCAGTCCGTTAACCACGCCTATATAAGTGCAATTTCGGAACCAATACGTTTGCACTTCATAGGCCTTATCGGCGAGAAATTTTGCATCGTTTGGCCGTAATTGCACCGTGTGGTTGACTGGCTTCGCTATGGATACAAAATTGTTTTTGCGCTTGGTAGCGTTTTGCAGTAGCCGCAGTTCGCCGCCCAGCGATTCGTCCAGTTTGAAATCCACATGATTGGTGGCTATATTTATCCAGAAAACATAGTTTTTGTCAACCTTAACGGTTGCCCGATAATCCCCGGGTTTTGTTGTGTTCATCGGATATGTTATGGACCAATTGCTGTAGGGGTTCTGGCTGTTCAGTTGCTGAAATGAAATGTGAAGAATTTTAAATTAAATGAATTGGTTGGAAAATTCATTTAGATTATATTGCACGTTTGTGGCATGAAAATATACCATCAACATTTTTAAGCTTTTACTACTTTTTATTGTAGGATTACATAGCCCGAGGACAAGTTTACTATAGGGCTATTCGCGATTCGGTGCATAAGAGCTGACAAATTTATGGAATTGCAGAAATATGCCATGGATTGTGAGCGACCTTTATTAAACTGTCATGGTAAAGCTTTTGCAAAACAATTTTTGTGCATCATCTTTGGTTTTGTTTATGAATGCAATGCATAGCATTTTTATGCTATGGATTTTCGGTATTGCAAATTTGCTAAGCCATGACAAATGCAAATGCGTGTATTTTGTTTGTGTATTGCAAATAATTTGCAATACAAATTTGCAATGCAATGATGCTAGGCCATTTGCACCGGATCGCGAATAGCCCTTATATGTTTTCAAATTATCGAAAAAATCTTTTCAACTGCACGGAAATACGATGCTTAGGTGTCAGTTTTTTTTTCCTGATATGTTCGAAATATATTTTACTTCATCATGCCTAATTTCGACATAACCTCGAAATGTCCACAGAGGTCTGAAAATATATGCGCCCCGGTTTTTGCCAGCGCACTAAAAAAAAAGCCCGGTATTTTAGAAGAAATTCGTTGTGGTATCAAAGTGAGTATCTCGTAATACAAGCCAGATTTGTGGTTCATCGAATCCTTTCTATTTACCCGAGTAAGAAAATTTTTAAGCAATTTTATTAACAACTAGCCAATGCCCGCTTACTTCGCGGCGCCTAATAAG